>NC_058135.1:230401294-230429748 GCF_016433145.1 Gracilinanus agilis | reverse complement strand
TTTCTTTCTTTCTTTCTTTCTTTCTTTCTTTCTTTCTTTCTTTCTTTCTTTCTTTCTTTCTTTCTTTCTTTCTTTCTTTCTTTCTTTCTTTCCTTCCTTGAAGACAAGAGAGAGACTTGGTGAGTGCAGATAGGTAGTATGTAAAAAATCACAAAGGAGCTGCATGTCAGGAAGGGACAAGTGAATGACCTTCTGTTTGGACAGCTGAAACTTCTCCCTCTGGAGTGTCATGTAATCCACAGAGCCCACTATGAATCCTAATGTGGGGGTAGTTGGCATGGACTCTTTGAGAAAGATTTTAAAGAATAGCTTAAAATCTTCATACAACTCTGAGGAACCTTCCCACAGTCCCATTGCTCTCCTCCAGGAATACTTCAGAAAGGTTTTGGCACCATTTAAAATTACTCTTGGAATTTTTCCAGGATCTTTAAGGTAGCTGTTGGCTTTAATGCACATGGATAAATAAGGAGTGACTAGGAATAGGGAGAAAGTCTTTAAAAAGGGACTTTTGCCATAGAGCTCTGACATAATTTGAAGCTGCTTTTTAAAAATATTCATTTCATGGGTCACCATTTATAAGATAACAAAAAAAAGTTCCAAAGAATTAGAGCTATTTTTTGGATGAAAATTTCCTTACAAAGGAAATATAAGTATAGTAGATTCCTGCCATATTCTTACAAGTCCCCCAAAGCACTCTCAAATGTTGGCACCTAAGATCTCAGCATATTTAGCATGTGGCTTTCCCTGGGGTGCCATCTTTTCTGAAGGCTGCCTACTTGCAAGTCATGTTACACATAATTAAACTTTCTGAGGGAGTTTGCCAGTCCAAAACTTCCATGTGAACATGGATTGGTCTAGCTGGTGTTTTCCATCTGCAAGTATGGGATTCTATGATTTGATACTGCATTTAGTGTTCATTTTTCCCAGAGCCATGCAAAAAAGGAAAAAACTCACCCTTCACAACCCCTATGGGCAGATGCAATCAGAATTTAGAGTAAAGATAAGAGATTCAGGGAGTTGATGGACAGAGACTGAAATTCTTTAACAAGTCACTTTGAGCTCTGCCTTGTGGTACTTTTTCCTGATGAAGAACAAGATAAAAAGTATTATAAAATGAAATTGCTATCGAAATGATGGAAGTCCTAGGGATAACAGAAAATACACCAGGAGGCTTTGGTCTAATTCTGAATCAAATGTGTGCACTGGGTTTCAGCATCAAAAAGAAGAGAAAAAAAGGAATGGGGGTGGACAGGTAGGTAGGGTGACTCAGAGACTGAATCCCTTAAGTGGGCTTTGAAATGATAGAATTAGAGAAATTTTAAAAATGGAAAATGCCCAATAGGTCATTGAGTTGGTATCTGGGCAACACTTCTAAGAATTTGCCTGGCACAATAATCCACAGCTGTGTGTTTCAAGGAGCAAGGAAGGAAGGAAGGACACTTCAGATTAGATTGGTGAAGTCTGTGAGGCCAACAGGCAGAAACTTTTTTCTCTTAAAATTTTCCAAATAGATTCTCTGAAATAAGCCCAAATATGGTGACTTGGAAATGTTATCATGTCCTCCTTCCTTCCTTCCTTCATTCCACTTTGCATATATGTATATATGGTATATATAGAAATAGAGACAAATGTATTATCCATCTATATATAGATGTATACACACATATATACACATTAATATACACATTATAACACTCATGTATACATATATATATATGTATAAAACCACTAAAGGCAGTCTTGGTATAATGGATAGACCTAGTCTTGCAGTCTGGAAGTCCTACTCCTAACACATTCTAGCTTCGAGATTCTGGACAAGTCACTTTAGTCTTAGTGCCCAGAGAACTCCCAGAAGGTGTTGACTTCCATATTGGAAGGACCTGAGAGTTCCCTTTATTAATGAGATTTTAAAAAAATAATCCCATTTATTAATGAGATCAAAGGTCCGCTATAGTATATGGTGGCATGTGATAAATGCTTTAAAAGGAAGAAACAGAGAGCTAAAGGACTTCAGAGTGAGGTGAAGCCATTTCAAGTAAAAGAAGGAAGAAGGAAAGCCTACATGGATGAAGTTCAGAGATAATGGGACCATGTGAATGCTTTAGGCAAATTTACTAATTGCTTACAAAGCTCTAAGTAAATCCACATGTAGTGAGTGACATGTGTTGATTTAATTCATTTAATGAGGGCCTACTATGTGCCAGGCACTCTGCCAATATTCTAAGTATCAGCAGCAAAACTTGGCATTTCCCTGGGATGAGCATTTCAAATTAAAATATGCAGCTTTAACACAATCACATCATACTCTTCATAGAACTTTTTCCAAAAGGTCAACATCTAAGAGGTAAGTGAAGAGGCCAGAGCAATTTAGGGAGAATTAAGCAACTGAGATATATAATGTTATGTATCACAGAATCTCAGGTTTGAAAGGGGCCTCAGAGGCCATCTAGCATGTTTAATGAGTTAATGGATC
This sequence comes from Gracilinanus agilis, assembly GCF_016433145.1. Lineage (NCBI taxonomy): Eukaryota > Metazoa > Chordata > Mammalia > Didelphimorphia > Didelphidae > Gracilinanus > Gracilinanus agilis. Next base: position 230,427,275 of record NC_058135.1, on the reverse strand, counting down.
CATCCTGCCGAATTAATTAACTTTTAATTGGTTCTACTGTAGGGCTGCATTTAAGTGCTTTGTTGAAAGGAATACTTGTTCCTGCTGAAACTTTCTCAAGAAAGATTTTAACCTAATCCAATCTAAAACCACAAGCATTTATTAAGTACCTATTATGTGCAAGGCACGTGCTAAGCACTAGGGATACAAAGGCAAAATGAAAAACAATCCTGGACTCCAAGGAGTTTATATTTGCATACTTGTCCAAGTATTGAAACCTGAGTTGAGTCTAGATGGAAGTTAGGGATTCCTTGAGGTGGGATTAGATCCTTGCAAACTTCTGGGCCAACTTTAGTAAAGCCTCCAAGGCAGGAGCTGGAATAATTCTCTGAGGAAAAGGCAAGCAGGTTGAACTGACTGAATTTTATTTCCAATTTCTTTTTAACACAAACCTTTTTCTCTAACCATGCTCATATCTACCCTATCCCATGATCAGATCATGCTCATGTTTTGACTGTCCTCTTCCAGCTCTCTTCTTGACAATTTGGGGCCACATGGATTTCTCCTTTTCTGATTTACAGGGAAATGGAGACAACTTTTCTTGGTATTTAATTTTATTATAGGTTGGAGTACCTTCTACACTGTGGAGGTGGGGGGCATGGCACCACTCTCCCCACCCCCATCTGGAAAATTTATGTAAAATTTTTTGGCTCTTCTTTTTGGAGAAGAAATTAGAATTTTTTCTACTATACTGTATTTACAATATATTATTGTAAAATGTAGATTAAATATTTGGTCATAGACTTTATGTAGTTCAATGTTAAGATATTTTTACATTTCCATGTATGTGTCATCTGCTGGTTTTTTCATTCTCTTATCAAACTTTAACTTTTTACTTATTTTAACAAAAAAAGAAATTTGTGTTTTTATGGTATTAAAAGATAAAATATGTTGATATTATACATATACATTATGCATTTCTGAGTTTCTAAACTTTTTCTGTGTTGTCTGCTGGCCTTTGCTTATCATCTGCAGCTTCCACAAAACTCCCTCAAACTTTCCATTTAATTTCTTATGCCAATATATGGAAACAGTATTAGGGAAAGTTGTGATGTGGAGGGGTATCTGTACTTGTGATGGCATTGATGTAGGGAACTTCAAGTGAGGTGATACCAAGGTTACACGTTCCAAGCAGAGGTAAGATGTGACTACCTCTGACCTGCTTAGACGCTCCTATTCCATCCCCCATGAAGCATGTTTCTTGAGCCTATCCAACCCATGGGCAGAGACAGTACAATCGAATTATCCCAACTCTTTCCATTTTTATTTCTTCCTAGGGTGCCTACGCTGAGCTCTGTCTCTTGATTTTGACTTTGGGTTTCTTGGCATGTTAACTGGTGAGGAGAGAAATTGCTAGTTCTGCTCCCTACATAGGGTGCTTTGCTTTGAGATGATTTTTCTTAGACTTGCTTGTAGGGTGGTCATTTGGTATGCAGCCTTGGCAGAATTCTTATACTGGATGAGAATCCTTCAGAAATGTCAAGCAAAAGCTTTGCACTTAACCTAATGATTTACACATTTTTCTTTTTCTAGGGCAAAGGACTTCTAAATGAAGATTTACCTTTGCAATTGTATCAGATCCAGCAAAGATTTCTGAAAATGCAGAGTAGATTGGACCATCCACCCAAGCAAGTGTTTATTAAAATCCTAAGACAGCACCCTAAAACAAGAGTTATCTTTGCCCTTCTATGACTTAGGGATAACTTAACATTCAACATTTAGGCCTTAATCAGCCATCCAGTTACATACACATTTTAAATAATAGTTAGATGGCAATTCTGCAATCCCTCTCCTCCAAAACTATTCGATCAATGTAACACTAACTATCTCTTCTGTGCCAGGAGAGACAATACATAGGCTATCCCAAATTTAAGCCCAAAGAAATAATTTGTAACCATCTTCCGTGAATGCTATCTATTAGAATAAAAATCTGGCTATCTTTAATGACCATATGTGTAATACTGATAGAAACACTTATAGATGTGATACAAGATTTAATGATCTTTTAGTATTCTTGAACATTTATTTTTTTTTCTACCAGAGGAGGAAATTTGTGTATTCAGATCAATATCTTAATATGATTTTATAATTTAAAAATAACCTCTTTTCCTTTTGAGGGGGAGAAGGTGGCTTCTCTATTAACTCCATTATCCATTGATTTCTCTTTCCCACAACTATTTTTTTTTCCATTGCTTCTTCTGGGTCTTACACTCATCATCTCCCATGTATCAATCTTCTTTATCAAACTATCCTTCCTCTTTGTGTCATTGTTATCTCTAAGTCCATATAATTTGAGGCCAAGAGAAAGAAAGGAAAGATGGAAGGAAAGGAGAGAAGGACATAAGAAAAGAAGGAAAAAGAAAAGGAGGAAGGAAGTTATTTAGATGAGGGCCTCCTTTTCCCTCCAGTTCTGGGATAAGGAGCATTCCTACAGAAGATCCATATATCTCTTAGTCTATGAGGCATGAGGGAAGCTCTTCAAGTCCTCTAGATCATTTGCAGCAGGGACAGTTGTCCTGAAACTCCCACCTTCTGAGACTTATTGGAACACCGTTGTGAAAAAGCATATGTTTCTGTATCCCACCTGGGGAATCGCTGCCATATGCCATCCTTAAGCAAATGCTAAGATGGGAAAAAGAACAATTCCCTTTTACAAAAAAGGATAGAATACACATCAGGATCCATGTAAACAGCAAAGCCAGGCTGGGTCAGTATCAGGGTTTATTTAGAACATTAAAATCCAGTGTTGAGATAACTGAGAAAACTATTTTCTGGCATGGATACTCCAGGTCAGGATGTCAGTGCTGACCAGGATTGAGATATAAAATGTGTCAGAGGAGATATAAAATGTGTCTATGCCACACCTGTCCTTCCCAAATATCAAGCATTATGGGAGCTGATCAAATAGGTGTGTATGGGGCATTCCAAGAGGACTAGCAACTCTGGCATGAGGGTTTGCCGAGACCTTTTAGGGATATCCTTTCACCTTTGGAGTTTACCTTTCACCCCAAATCTCACCTGTGACTCCAAGAAGCTGGAGCATGTACAGCAGTCATACCAAGGTACAATTGTCTCAGAGAACAGGCTAAACTAGGTTGAGGGTAACTACAAATTTCACACCTGTTAGTGAGTTAGGGGACTGTCTACCCCAAGCTTCTAAAGACTTTTGGTGAAATGGGCAGATGAGAACAATTTGTTCCAAAGGCCAGAAAGGTGGCTGAAGCAGTCACTGAGGAGTGTTTAGAGTTTGGCCAGATATTGAAGATGCCAAGGTTATTCATTGCATCCTTGGTTATCTCATTGTCCTGACTTTTGTCTTGCCACTGGATTTCAATGATTCTAGAAGAGAGAGTAAGGCTGATGACTTTGTGCCTCACCTAAATCCAGTTCATGCACAAGTCAAGAGATCATCTATGATGTCAGTAGCCCTTTTTGAAAAATTAAGGATAAACAACAATAACAGTTGATTACATACTCCATATCTGTATAATTTACCATTATCATTGTACACCAGATCTACTGTGTCCCATCCAGAATCAGTTGCGCCAGTAAAATCTATTACTTTTAGATCCTCCCTTTTATCATGACCTCTGGGGATTATAGAGTAATATAGAGGAAACTTGATTTATCAAAACATCTTGTTAATTCTGGCTAAAAGCTAAGGGAAAGATACCTCATATACATGCATAGCTCAGATTCAATATTCCATCAAAATAGAGCTCCTATATTAAGTAAGCTATATCCCACTATCTTCTAATGCCCATTTTAATACCCATTATAATTATAAGTATCAGTCCTCCCTCATGTCTCCCCAAGTGTTAGTCAAGCATCAGTCTCAGATGTTCTACTTTTGTTGTTGTTTACCCTTATTATTACATTATTGCTATTCATTACTATAGTACTGTACATGCTTGATAGGAACCCTACATGGGAATGCAAGATTCTCCAGTATCTTGGTAACAGTTCTAATGAGCTTGAATGTCAAGGTTTTTATTCCATGGTTATTCTGACCTGATTTTGCTGATTCTCTACTTTAGATGTCTTTAAATAGTTATCTCCATCATTTGTATGACTCTAATAAGTTCTGTTGTTGAAGACCCTCAACGGTTGTGATCTCCACATATTTTTGAAATAATATGCTTACAAAATTTAAATATTTATGATAACTAAAAGAAACAAACACATTTTAATAATAAAGTTATAAAGGTATTATTGATTGATAGAATAATTAGTTTTCCATATCAATATAGCCAATTAATATCAATTAACTTTTATAAAGAGATATTTACAGAGGAAATATGGCAAAAAAAAGTACAAAAGCAATTTACTTCCTTTCTTCCTGGCTGGTGTGCAGTTTACAATTACTTTAAGCCTGGGAGACTACGTTTCCCAGGGCTCCCTGCTACATCTTCCCCCAACACCTCCCACTTCTGTCAGAGAAAGTATAAGAGAGAAAGTTTGGCATCTTTTCATTCCCTCGAGCCTAGAGGTGGCTCTCTCTCAGGACCCTGCAGAGCTAACTCTCTCTACCAGATAGGCAGACACTCTTTCCCTACCTAAACTTTCCCTTTCCTGATCTAAATAAAACCTAACTATTCTAAACCCTAAGTTGCTCTCTGATCTTTTATTTGAGCCCCAGAGGGCTTTGGTCAATTTCTCCCTGCCAGGGCTAGGGACCCCTACCTTCCTTTCCCTTCCTCTATCTAACAATCTCTCATTTCTCCCATCCTTCCTCCTTCCTTCTACCTTCCTCCCTTCTCCCTCTCACAATGGGAACCTACTATTTCTTCTCCTACTTTTGTTCATGGGGAAAATGGATTCACACTTAAAGTTTTGGTTAAAAACTTTCACCCCACCAAGTTCACTACTGAATGAGGCATCTCTGATGGAATATTTGCTCCCTTGCTGCAGGATGTTGAATCATGGTCCATTGCTGAATTTGATCAAACAAGTCACTCTTCAAATCTGTCAGCTTAGATGATGGCAAATTCTGCTGTGGACTTTTATCACTGAACCTCTACTCTGTAACCTTTTGAAGGCTTGTGAGACCCTGTACCGAAAGAAAGAACACAAAACAGAGGAAGACCCAATCCATTGCAGACACAGGCTTCCCATTAGGCCATGTATGCCTGAGAGTACATGGGGCCTGATAGGAGGAAAAGTATACTTTTCATTGAGCCCTGAGAGTTATCTTTACATCTTAGGACTTGTAGGAAGAGTGAGTTTCTATATTGGGACATTTTGTATGCAGACCATGTTCCACCTCAGGAGCTAGACAAAAGATTCCTCTTGACCATGCAATAAGCAAACCAAGAAGTAGCTTTAGAATACCTATACATGCTCAGAAGTAGAGATCCAAGTTTCTTCATGTCATGTCATCATAAACTTCCAGAAGTAGGCTTACCAAATATTCAATGTCTCTCCTAGACACATACTTAGGACTGTAGTAGGACTCTATTACTTCAATTATATGCACCCAAGGACCTCACAATCTAATAAAGGAGACAACTGCAAACAACTATATACAAATAAGATAAAGTCAGGACAAATTAGAGATAATCAACAGAGAGACAGCACTAATATGAAGAAAGGCTGGGAGGGGGCATCTGGGTAGCTCAATGGATTGAGAGCCAGGCCTAGAGACCGGAGGTCCTAGGTTCAAATCTGGCCTCAGACATTTTTCAGCTGTGTGTCCCTGGGCAAGTCACTTGACCCCCATTACCTAGCCCTTACCACTCTTCTGCCTTGGAGTCAATACTGTGTATTGGCTCCAAGATGGAAGGTAAGGGTTTAAAAAAAAAGAAAGAAAGGCTGGGAAAGAGTCCTTGTTGAACACAGAATTTTGGCTGAGAATTGAAAATGAAAATTAGGGGGCATTTTCCCCAGGCATTCCCGCTAAGAATTCCAGTCACAGGGAAGGCCAATCAAAATGCACAAATGCAAGGTAAATATATCAAGAACAGTAGAGAACAGTGTCACTGGGTTGTAGAATACATAGAGGGGAGTAATATATAAGATTAGAAAGAAAGGAAGAGTCCACATTATAAAGATCTTTAAAAGTCAAATAGGGGATTTTATAGTTGATTTTAAGGGCAAGAGGAATCATTGAACTTTTCTAAAAATGGGAGGTCACTTTGATAGCTGAGTAGAGGATGGACTAGATTAGGGAAAGATGAATCAGGGAAAGGAGCAGACAGTGGGCCAGGTGTGAAGAGATGAGAATCTGTACCAGAGTGATGACTGTATCCTAGAAGAAAAAGGGGCAAGTGAGAGATGTCAAGAAGGTAGAAATGATAGGCCTTGGCAACAGATTGGATATTTGTGTGTGTGTGTGTGTGTGTGTGTGTGTGTGTGTGTGTGTGTGTGTGTGTGTGTGGTGTGTGTAATATCCTATTAAATCTTTTACAAATCTTTCATTGTATTAGTCTAATGCAATGGACTTTAAAAATTTCGTGGTGTACTCACTTTAATTGTTATTACTCTACATGATCAACCCACATCTTTTGATGGTTATCGTGAGCCTGATGATGTCTTTCACATCATCTTTTTGTATTCTACTACTTTGTTGAAGCTCTTGTCTCAATTGGTTTCTTTACTGATTCTCTTGAGTTTTCTAAGTAAGCCATCGTATTGTCAGTAAATTTATCGTCATTCAGTTATTTTTCAGTCATGTCTGACTCTTCATGATCCTATTTGGGGTTTTATTGACAAAGATATTGAAGTGCTTCACCGTTTCCTTCTTCAGCTTATTTTACAGATGATGAAACTGAGGCAAATAGGGTTAAATGACTTGCCCAATATCACACAACTAGTAAGTGTCTAAGGCCAGCTCTGAACTCAGAAAGAGAAGTCTTTCTGATTGCAGGTCTCATGGTCTATCCATTGCACCATCTAATTGACCTGTAAATAAATAGGGATAACTTGTTCTTTTTTCCCCCCACCAGTGCTTATGTCTTTTATTCCTTTCTTTTGTCTTTTTGCTATTACTAGAACTTCTAGAATTCTGGAATAGTATCAAATACAGTAGGACTAGGAGACATTCCTGCCTTACTCTCATATTTACTGGGAAAGCTGATATTTTCTCAATGTAAATAACACATACTTGTAGAGACACACATTTGGACATACATGTAATCATATTGGGACAGTCCTATATCTATGTTTTTAGGACTTTTAACATAAGTGAGTATTGAACTTTGCATGTCAAATTGAAAAGTAGAAAAAGTAATTGTTCATTTCTTGTGGTCTACTCCAACTCCTTTTGGGTCTTTTTATTGTCCCTTGAGTCACCTGAAACTAATTCTTCTTAGACCATAGTACTTCATGATTTCCATCTATATAGTATTACTAGGAAAATACTGGTGTAGAAAAGATGGAGTTTATGGCAGAGACCCAACTATCATCATTGAAAGTTAATATAAAATTTCTCAAATGCAATTTTGATTACCCTCCTCCTCCTCTTCAATTCTGTGTCTAACTCCTTTTCTATTTACAGTCCCTTTCCAAGAATATGGGCAGCAGGTGGCACTAGAGAGCAAGACAGGCTGAGTGACCACTGCACTAAGGGAGGAAGTTTTGAGGTGTGTTTTACTTTGAGTTCCCTCTATCTTCAGGACTATGGTTCTCCATTCTTAAAGGTAGCCAGAAAATGAGATTGAGTTTTCCAATACTTGGCTCCCTATTATCCTGAGCTATCAAGTGTTTGTGATTTATTTCTAGTAGTAGCTGAATCCTAAATTCATATGCTAGGCTTGTGCGATATAATATTATTCTTTCACTTTATCCTATTAATTCCAAATTTCCAGGTTAGCTCCTACTTTCCAAACTTTTTGTCTTTCTTTAATAAGGAATGCTCCCTTATTTTCTCCCAATTTATAGGTTTTAAACAAAATGCACACAGCTTAGTATTTCTACAGGCCAATAGAGTTTTATAGTAGGTAAATGAAATCTAAATTGAAAATAACAGATATAGAACAGAAAAGTTAGCATTCTTGCCTAATAGGAAGAGAGAAAAGTGGCTTTGCTTGGAAACTGAAGGTGTTCCTGTATCAGTCTCATCCTTTGGGCTGGCTCTCATTATCCTGTAACTATAAATTCCTGGCTCTGTCATTTCAGATATATTATAACCTAGGGTCAGTACAGATTTCCTGATATGTTCTCAAAGATTATCTCAGCACCAGCTCATTTCTATCTGCAGTACTCAGGTCCTATTGCCTTATTCATCTCTATTCAATGCCTAAGAGTCTCTCCATAGATCTACCTACATCTTTTACTATGCCTTCTAGAATGCTTCCTCCATTAATGAAAATAATTCTTTTTCTTTTAAACCTCATCCATTTTCACTCCTTTCATCTTTAAACTCAATGCCACATAGCATCATCTCAAACTGAGTCTGTCCAAAACAGAACTCATACTGTCCAAGACACCACCATCCTCACAGTCACTGAAGCTTACCCATATATCCAATCTGTCATCAAACATTTTCATTTCTACTTTCATAAAATCTCATATATGTCCTCTTCTCTCCACTCACATAGCTATGACCCTAGGTCAGGTCCTCATCCCCTCTCACCTGGATTATTATCTTTCTAAAAACTGTTCTCCCTGCCTCAAGTTTCTTCTCATTCTAGTCCACTCTCCACTTGGGTCCAAGTGTAATTTTTCCAAAACGCAAGTCTGACCATGTCACAGTCCCTTGGCCCCTTCTGAATAAGCTACAGGGAAGCCCCATTGTTTGGTAGCTGAAACTCTTCATAATCTGTCCCTTTTCAACATTTTACTTCATTCTACATACTCTACAATTCAACAATGCTGACCCACTTGCAGTTATTTGAATATAGTACCCCAAAATTCAATCAGGATTTTTATGCCATTTAATTAAAATATTTTTTCTTTCAATAACTAAACTTAAAATAATCATATTTTAACTTATTCCAAAGCAAACAAAACAAAACAAAACACCAACCCAACAAACCCTAAATTATGTGAATATTTTAAGATGGAAAACAAAGTGACCAAGAAAGCAGAAGGAATTACAGTAACAGTATTTCAAAGTTGACAAGAACTCAAGTCACCTAGTTCAATCCATACTCAAATAAGAACATCTTCTACAATATTCTCAAGGTGTTCAATGTCTCTGCTTGAAGACCTATAGTGAGGTGAAACCCATTAGCTTCAGAGTGTACCCATTTAACTTTTGGACAGTTTTAACTACAATGAAACTTCTACTTAGATTAAGCCTAATTTTGTCTTTCTTCAGCTTCTACCCAGTGCTTCTAGATAATTCTCCTCAGGGGAAACCAAACAAGGCAAATCCATCTTCTACATCCACTATCTTCTTCTTATATAATCTCTGAACTTTTCATTATTCTATTTTCCTCCTGCTGTACTTGTTCCAGCTTCTTTCTATCTATCTATCTATCTATCTATCTATCTATCTATCTATCTATCTATCTATCTATCTATCTATCTATCTATCTCTTTCTNTCTATCTATCTATCTATCTATCTATCTATCTATCTATCTATCTATCTCTTTCTCTCTCTCTCTCTCTCTCTCTCTCTCTCTCTCTCTCTCTCATATTTCCTAAAATAGCATTCTTTTGAACTGAACACAGTATTACAAGTATTGTCTGCAGAGGATAAAGAATAGTATGACTATTGCCTCTCTAACTTTGGATACCATGTTTAGCTTAATGCAAGCTTACAAAATAACATTGTTTTCCTGGCTACACATAAAAACCCAACTTATTCATTTATTTATTTAATTAATTTAGAATATTTTTCCATGGCTACATGATTCATGTTCTTTCCCTCCCCTTTCCTCTCCCCCCTCCCATAGCCAATGCACAATTCAACTGGGTTTTATGAGTATCACTGATCAAAACCTATTTCCATATTATTAATCTTTGCAATTGAGTGATCATTTAGAGTCTACATCCCCAATCATATCCTCATCAAATCCTGGCTACATTTTTTACTTATGCATAATCTGGAATCCACTAAAACTTTTTGATATCTTTTCCAGATATTTTCTATAGTAAATCTGCATGGATTTTAAACCCAAATATAATATTTTGTATTTATTTATATTAAATTTCTTCTTTTTCTTTTTATTTCAACTTGCAATGCAGCCTGTTCACACAGCAGTTGGTATTCCTTCCAGCTTTGTGTCATTCAGAAATTTGACAAGAAAGTCACCTATTGCCTCCTTTAAGCAATTGATATAAATGAACAATAATACAGGGCCAACATCATATCTATAGGACATTCTATTGGAAATCTACTTCCAAGCTGATATGAAGTTATTAATGACTGCTTTTTTGATGCAGTTATTCAATTACCCAATTGCCAAATCATCTAGTTAAATTATCATTTGTCCTATAAGTCTCCATCTTGTCCAAACAAATAGTATAAGAAGCATTGACAATTGTTTTCCAGAAACCCAAGTATATGATGTCTATAACACTGCATTGATAAACCTGTCTATTTGATTTGCCCAAGCCTATAATTTCAATGGTATAGTGGACTCCTGGCGAAGACATCTTATATTATTGCAGCTTTGCAGCTAAGCAATTATAATCTTATAATGCATAGTCTGCTCCACAATTTATAGTCTTAAAAAAACCTAGTTGCTTGGGGGTACTGTGAGATTAAATGAATTGCCCAGAAACACTAGTGCTAGTCTATGTCAGAGGCAAGACTTGAACTAGATCTTCTTGGTCAGTTTTTGATTTGCTATTCCAGCCTCCCTTTAGTTTCTCCTATTTTATTACCTTGGAAAAAGGTAATGAAATTAGTCTGGTGTAATCTGTTTTTTTAAATCTCATTTTTAATGATGGCTTTTGAATATTACATTAATTTCTACATATATTCTTCTACTCTCCCTTTCCCACTTAGTCTTCCCTCATAACAAAGATTAAAAAAGAGGGAAAAAGTATTTCAGTTAGCCACTGCATTATTTGTGTCTGTCAGTATATGTTATATACCATACACTTTTAGTTCTTCTAAGGAATAAGTTTGGGAAACTTTTAGCAGTCACTGCTTTCCTCTCAGTTCAGTCATTTAGTCATGAATGACTCTGTGACTCCATGGATTGTAGTACAACAGGTTCTTCTGACCTTTTGAAGGGCTCGTCTTCTAATGTAATGTCCATGGAGTTTCTTTGGAAAAGATAATGGAATGGTTTGGTATTTCCTTCATTAGTGGGTCACTTTTTGTCAGAACTCTCCACTATGACTTGTCTGTCTTGGGTAACCCTGCATAGCATAGCTCATAATTTCACTGAGCTAAGCAAACCACTCCACCACCACAAGATAGTGATCTAGAAGGGGATTCCTTCACTAGATGTTCTCAAATAATCTCTTGTATAATATGTTTTTTCTTTAATGAAAAGAAGTCAAGCCATGCTCACTGGTTTGTAGTTATCAGACTTCTTCTCCTCTTCTTTCTTCCCTTTTTAAAATCAAGACAACATATGTCCTTGATATGATACTACTATTCTCTAAGATCTTTCAGAGGTCATCAACAATGGTTTGGTAATCACATATAAAGTGAAGAGGAGAATTAAAATGGTTAATTAAATGAGATGATCAAATGAACTAAATAATTAAGTCAGATGAATTCTTAGTGGAAATTTAAATTTCTCCTTTAGGGGCATAGGTAGTGTTTTTCATCATTATGAAAAATCATCATTAGATACCTTCTGAAACTAGACTTCAGAAGAAAAATGTGATTTGGAAAATTAACAGCTGGCTAGAAAGGTGGTATCTGAGAATTGGATTTGGATTCCTGACCATATATTAAAACACTGGAATGATAGGGTGTTGGCCAGGGATGAAGTTCATCAACCTTAATGAGAGTTGGTAAAAAACAAACTTGTCTAGAGGCTTGCAAATCTGATCAAGAGTGCTATAAATTGAAATGTATAGGGAGGCAGAAAACTCTCTGAAGATATCTGCCAAGCCAGATACCTCAGGAAGTAGCAGGTATAAGAGATAAAGAATACCATAAGTGATGGATAATTTACAGAGGACTAAGAAATGAGTCATCAATACAAATCATGATGCCACATGTGTATATACATTAAAATGAGATAATATTTGTAAAGTACTTTGCAAACCTTAAAGTGCTATATAACTGCTAGTTATTATTTATACAACACAAATCAATAAGAAACAGGGCAATTTAGAATTCTCTAATGCAAGAAGACATATTTGACCTTAGGAGTATTACTAAAATTTTGTGGCATGACAGTTATAATTTGATTAGAACTCTGAGAGTATACTTTTCTTAGAAGGAAGAGAATAAAGGGAGTGGCAGAAAAGCATTACATATTAAGACAATATAATCAAGGGAGAAGATCCAGGACCTTTGGGCATTAGGCTATCAGGGTGGAGAATATTTGGGCTAAGATCAGCAAAAACAGAACAGAAATTATACTGCTCTTGGAGTATACTACTAGACAGAGAGATGAGAAGATGATTCTGGGAAATAGCCCATGTGCATAGTGGGGAAGTATGTACTAGTAATGGAAGACTAGTCCTCCAGAGAATTACTGGAGTTTTCTGGCAAAACTGGAAACGGACACATTCTTGAATTACTTTAATGATTACTTCAATCTAAAAAAGATGAAGGAAGAAACAAGTGGAAATTTTATTTTTGACCTGATGCTGACCAACAAGAAAGAATCTATTATTGAATTAGAAGTGATGAGAACTGTGAGGGGGATGTGACTAAAGGAGTCACATGACAGAGGAATACAGAAAAGTCTGCCATATCCTGGCATACAACTTGAAATTTTAAAGAACACATTTCAGAGTTTAGAGGAAAGATAGGTAGGATCCTGGATGAAGAAAAATCTAAGGTACCAAAAAACCAAAACCCAGCCAAACCCTATCAGATGTGATTGATTAGCTATGGTCAATGATTTTTTTTTTAAAGACTGAAGAAGAGTGGTACTGAAGCAGTATTTAATTATTTTTCAAACGAGAAAAGAATGAAGTTTGTTAACTCTAGGAATCATGGGCTCAATTACTCCAATGCTTTTATGGATCTCTGATTTCATTAATGTGGGTAGCACCTCTAGTTGGACATATCTTTACTGACTCATACATTCTCATTTTATAACTCTTGTCCAGGTTAATCATGTAAATATTACCCAAAGGGGATATATTCATTATCCTTGAGGCCTTCTTTTAGAGCTTTTGACATTGTGCTAATATACAAAAGAACACGGTTCTCTTCCAGAGTTACCCTTCATTCCTGGGATAAGAATAGTACACTTCTTTTCCAGTTCATATATCTCACTAATGTTATTGTTTTATTCACTTCCAGAATATTAATTTTCTAGTAGTAAGTTGCAACCTGCCCAAACTCACCAAGAATCTTTCCATTATTCTTTGGAGGACCTACAAATTTATTCTTTGGAGAGTGTCATATCTCATGACTTGTAGGCATATAGCATCACCAAAAAATAGTGATATTAACAAAATAATTTATTTTAGGGAAAAGATTAGGATCTTTAGAAGTACTGTGGAATTTTTCAGTTTCCTCCTTCTATTTAATTCTGTGCCCAGCTCATTGTCCATTTATGGTATCTGTCTAAACTATTTGTGCTGATGGGCCAACTCTATATGTTGTCCATTTAATTGTGAATCATGATTTGGACAATAGGAATGAGCTTTTTTAAAAAAATAAAACTGTGATTCATTTGATATATGTCTCCAAAGAATTGAAGGGGGGAATGAGGAATTAAAATTGATACCTGACCTTAATTTGTATTATTTTTTTTAATTTTAAACCCTTAACTTCTGTGTATTGACTTATAGGTGGAAGAGTGGTAAGGGTAGGCAATGGGGGTCAAGTGACTTGCCCAGGGTCACACAGCTGGGAAGTGTCTGAGGCCAATTCGTATTATTTTTAATAAGGCTATATCAATTTATTATCTATTAATGATTCACCTACTATGTATTGGTTGTCCCACTTGTTATATGAGTTCAAATTTTCTTAAGCCTGTAATTCAAATCTGTAAATTTGCTGACCATGGGGAGAGATGAAGGATTATTATTTTTTCCTTTTGTTCTGTTTGGAAAGCCAAAAATATTTTTAAATCATTCTTTTGAGTGATGACAGATCTTATTTAAGAGTCTACAAAGTCATTGGGCTTATGAAATCACTTCAATATAAATCTGTATATAAGAACATTTGGAGGATTTTACTCTTTATAGGAAATTATTACTTTATCGAGAATGTATTGACCATTCCATATAGTAGCAGCAAGCATTGTTAGGAACATATAGCTCTCTGCCTTATGCTTTATTTAGCACTGATAGTCACAAGGTCATCTCTGTTTGTAAAGCTTTCATAAGTGGTTTTAACATATGTACAAGATATTTTTTTGTGAAAGGAGAACCTTTAAATTGACATTTTGCTTTACTGTCTCAAATACTTTTTTATAGTCAAGAAACAACAGAGTGGGATGTCATATTCTTTGGATCTTCAAGCTAATTATGTTACTAGAAAGTTGTGGTCTACTATAGAATAACTTCATCAATGACTGCCAGTTTTCTTCTTATTCCTTCATAAAGGATATCCTTGAAATATATTTAAATTAGTTTCATGAAAATCTTATAGAGCTAGGAAAGTATTCATATGGGTCAGTAGTTATTGACATTTTCTCAGTATTTTTTTTCATATGTAATAAGATCTTTGATTTTCCCTGCTAAGCATTTGGTATCCTCTTTTCTTCCATATGTCCTGAGGACTTATTCTTCAATGTCCTTACAATTATATTGTCTACTGTAAAGATTTTTTTTTCTGTATATACTTGGTTGAGTATAGCTGCTTTTCATACATTAGTTTTTAGGACCCACAGTGAAAGGAAGGAGGAACCAGAGAGACAGGAAGTGATGTGGAGAAAACAGTTTATAAAAGCCAGCTGAGGGCATTCTGAGGAACTTCTTCTGCTTCTGCTGGGCTGGTGGCTCTTGCATTGGTGTCTTTGTGTTGGAAGATTTTCTGCCTTGGAGGACTGCTGCTTTGGAGGCTGAGACTCTCTGCTCCTCTGGCCAGAGATTGGAACTTTGTCAGGGAGTGAGTTAGATTTCTTTGGAGCAGACTTAGAGTGGTAGGCCAGACAATTCCCCTATCACCTTCCTATCTTTTCCTCTTTACTAGCTCTACTCTGCTGTAATAAAGCTACTGAAGCTTCTAACAGCCTTGTAACTTAAGAGTTAATTTTATAAATGGTGACCACAATAATTTTTTAAAAATTCTTATATTTGTCAAACCCATTTTTAATTATTAAACTACCAATCCATCCCTTGTAGCTGTCATCCTAGGAAATAGCTTCTGTGGAGAAGAGAACATCAGTCCTCACTTGCTATCAACCAATTGCCACACAGAGCAAACAAGTCAAATTATCTGTAGTAGCAAAGCACCTAAGGGAAAAATAGGTGGTAGCATTTACCAGGAAAATGAAACCACCACCACCATCATCTTGACCACTATTTCCCCCAAGCCCATATGAAGGAAGAGGGAAGAACTGAGGACTTTGAACCTGAGTCTTGGGAATAAGCCCAGTTCCCTCAGACATCATCTGGGAAGCAGCCCCAATGGAGATGCAGCCTGGCAAGTGCTCTTGCAGGCACTACAGCTGTAGCTACCAATGACATAGAAAAGAAAGTTCTTTCCACAAAAAGGCCTTAACATCAAACATTTCAACTTAAGAGTTAATTTTATAAATGGCAACCACAATAATTTTTAAAAAATTCTTATATTTGTCAGTAACTGATATGACTTTATTGGTGAAAATGGTATTAAAGACAACACAATAATACCTTTTGCTACTGTACCCTAAGGATCATGGGATTTTTTTCATTTGAATTGCAGGGTAAAACCTTCCATTATGTGTTAAATGCCCCATTCAAAGAGGGACTATTTTATTTTTTCTATTTGTATCCCTAGTACCAAGCACAGGGCTTTGCATATAATAAATACTTTATTCATTCATTTTCTCACTCACGCTACTTACTTCCATTATAACAATTCATAGAAATCTTCCTAAGTTTTTTCAAAACTCTATAATTATTTAACAGCTAAGGTCCCATATTTTATAGGAAATCTTAATTCTAGTGCCTTCTCTCTGTTAAATATTTCCCATCTCATATATGGTTTGCTTTGTATATATTTGTATGTATGTCATTCCCCCTACTCATTGTAAGCTACTTGAGGGCAAGGACTATCTTTTGCCTTTTTGTATTCCTGGTGCTTAGCACAGTTTCTGGTCCATAGTAGACACTTAATAAATGCTCATTCAATGAAGTCTGAATAATAGTATTCATTACATTCACATTTCATAATTTTCCCAGTCCTTCTTCAATTAATAGTCATTCACTTAATTTCTAGTTCTTTGACACTCAAATAAGAGCTACTAGAAGTACTTTTGTACCTGTAGGACCTTTTCATCTTCTTTTTATCTCTTTAAGGAGTATAGGATTTAAACATTTCTTCTTCCTCTTACAGTATATTGGGGACTGAAACATTAGAGTCCAAATGTAGTGGATCCATTTTGTCGTTGTTATAGAAATCTCGAGATATTGTTTTCAATCTGTTTGTTATCCTTCCAGTTTCATCTTGGTGTAACCATCAATAATTATGTTGTTAGTATGAGGAATATTTTTCAATGGCCCAAGGTCATAGAAACACTACTCTTAGAAATGTAATTATGAAATGGCTCTTTATGCCCATTAAAGGAAAAAAAAACTCTAATGATGGGTTAAGATTCCAGACCTGTGATAGAAATGGTCACTTTTTTCTGTATGGCTACCATGGTTATTCCATCCCCTAATAACAGAAACAAAAAGACACCAGGAGTAATGAGGACATCGTGGGAAGAAATATAAATGTTCACAGCATCAAGAGCCAAGAAGTTTATTACTCACAGACAAGCAAATATGTGGCTTCATGGCCCTACAGCCCCAAGGGCAACACAAGTGGTGGCTCAAGCGTACTGTGGAATATGTATTCATTCTTATCCAGAGTTTAGCTCTCTGGGTCTCTGCCCATATATCTAATTATTATTGCTAAGCAGATTAACAGTGATCCAATTGGAGGAGTGCCTTAGCAATAGTAAATCAGTGGGTGATCTAGACTTCAACCCTCTACCCCATCTTATTGACCATAGTAGCATCGTAATTAGGAAAGTCTGTTAACCTTGAATACACAGATTAGCAAAGTTTGATAATTTGATTATGATTAGGAAAATTTTACACTTGTTGCTGAAATATAGTTGATCAAGTAAGTTAATGGGTACATAGGAACTTACTGGTACATAGGTAGGTTGATCAGTGGTAAAACAAAGAGTAACTTCCGTCAGCTATGGCTCAACAAGAAGCCAATCTTCCTAATAGAGGAGGTCAATTACAAGTGTTAATGAGAAATAAGATTGGATCCACTAAATGCAGTCTTTAACAAAATTTTTTAAAAAGACATAATTAGAAATAAGTTCCTTTTGCTAGAGTAAGAAATGTTAAGGATAAAATTCTTAGTTTTTATTGTATATTTTTCTCTTAAAGCTTCAGCTACCTGAGCAAATACCCATGATTAACCACCTGCCTCCTTCACCCCATCCCCAGCAATTTACTTCTCTGATTTTCCATTAAGAAGCCATTCTCATAGTTTCCTCTGGAGGCTTGGATTGGAAAAAGGGAATTACAAATAACACTACCTCTGGACACCAAGGCTTTATTCTGCTCTGTGTCAGGACAAAGTTCTTTATTTCTCTTTCTTGTCCACTCCCTTCTTTTTCAGTAGAAAATTTCAAAATTCTCACTGTGCTGAAGGGAGGGAGAACCCTACTTCTCCAATCCTGATCTTGCATTAGATTCATCTCTTCCCAAGCTTGGAAGAAACATAATTCCCATTGTCTTTGTGGACAGACCAAGCCTTGCCAGAAGGATTTTAAATTTGCTTTTTTTTCTTTATCCCTCCCCATTTATAATTTATTTTTAACATTCTTCTTAAAATGAGTTCCACATTTTCTCTCCTTCTAACTCCTTCTCCATCCATTGGGAAGATGAGCAATTTAAGATCAATTATACATGTAAAGACATGGAAAATATAATTCCATATTAGCCATATTGCAAAAAAGCAAGAAAAATGAAGAAAGTGAAAAAATTATACTATGATTTGCACTGAGAGTTCAAAGGATGTTAAATTTGAATGACTTCAGAATATTCTGACTAGTCTGGATCTGTTGCCAAGCTTTCTGTCAATTTGCTTTTCCCTGTATTGCTTTTCATTGTTTTATGAGGTGACATAATTCATAATCTTCCATTATACTTTTCTATGGAGTTTTACAAATGAGTTTATATTCTAAGCCAATATTGCCCTTGGCTGCCATTTCTTTCTGTTTTGTAGGGACCTTAAATATTCAATTCATTGTTTCAGCTGGTTGTTAGTCTCTTCATTATGGTGCCTGATTTATATCAGTTAAGCCACCTGAAGAAATGATAATAGTATGTGTTGATATCTGTTGTTTTATCCAAGACCTTTTCCCCTCCCTGACAGCTTGTTTAAAAAGATAAAGTTGGATTTACCTAAATTGCATTGCATATTTTCTTCTTTTGGGTATTTATATTTGTTTTATTAAATATCAATTTTCTGACAGTATACAGATGGCTATTCTTTCAAAATCTCAGAATTCTTTGCTAAAGGGGATTGTTTGTGACTATTTAGGCAAAGGTCTCTAAAAATCAATATAGTTTCTTTGGGAACAGGTAAGACTAACTTCTTTGATCTTTTTTATAAGGCTTTTATGCTAATAGATCAGATGGATCATATAGACTGAATATAGTTAGACTTTTAACAAGCATTTAACAAATTCTACTACTTGCAAGGGATATTATAAAGATGCTTTGGAAAACATGCCATATGGAGTTTCAGCATCTGGTTTTGCTGCTTAGCTCTGTAACATACTAAAAGAGTGACCATGGCAAATTGTTTAACCTCTCTTGGTCTCAGTTTTATCATCATTAAAGCAAGGTGGTTATATTAGAGTTCTCTGAGATCTCTTTTAGCTCTGAATCTATGATTACATGATTTAATATTAGATGGTCATAAAGCCATTCCTTCAATTATCTGATTCTGTATTCCTGACTTTCATTTTATCATCTCCACTTCTTTTTACCAATTATTTCTATGTTTCCTATTTAAGTTGGTGTCATAACCCATAGAACTACTAATAAACAAGGCCTCAGAATCCATCAGAAATTATCTCCCAGTAGATAGATGAGTTATTTCCATTTGAAGATTTTCTTCATGACTGCTCTAGAAGCCAAACAAGATACAAGCTTATCCCAGGCTTCCTCTTCTCTCAGTTTTTCTACTTCTAATGAGAATCTCTTTCCTCCTGAAGTTTCAGTAAAATAAAGCATTCTTTTATTCTCTCTCTCTCTCCCTTTCTGTTAGCTTTCATGGAACAGACAGGTAATGAGATATAGATAATATAGTATTTCCGTACCAACTCTTGGGCTTTTTCCTCTAAGATCTCCTCTTTCCTTCTTCACCACAAGGAAGATGGAAACGTTATTTCTTTCCCAAGGAAGTATAAAATCCCCTGGTTGAAAAGGAGGCATTTTTTTCCCCAGCCACTTTTCTCTCCTAGAGATTCATCTGAGTTTACTTACCTACATATTATAATGGTGAAAATCATCAGCCTTGGTGAACTGATTTTTTGTATTGATCCCCTACCAACTAACTTCAGCTTTCATTCTTATTATAGAATTGGAAGATCCTTACACTGCCAGCATTCATTATAATAGACCATACTACTTGTAGAGAAAATTAAACAGAAAACTATATTATATTCTTCATGGGAAGGAAAGATATATATAAACTTGTTAAATATTAATGAAATATATGAGTCAAAATTAGAGGGCTAGACTAGCTGAAGTATAGAAGTTAGAATCAACAACCTTATAATGATTAGTATTTAAATTTTTTGCTTTCATTTAAAATTTGTAAAGTACTTTTATGCATTATTGCCATATTGGCAAACTTATGGCACATATGCTAGAGGAGGCTGCTTCCTTCCCCCTCTCCACTGTGCCTGAGGACATCACCTGCCCCTCTGCCCAGCAGCACAGTGGAAGTGCTTTCTCTCTCCTCTGTCTGGGGGGAAGGGGGTAGCTCACGTGCAGCATGAGGGTGCAGTTTGGGCACTCAATTACTAAAAGGTTCACCATTACTGCATTATCTCATTTAAGTCTAATAAAAAAGCTTGTTGGGAAAGTACTACAGGCATTGTTATCTCCCTTTTACAGATGAAGAAACTGAGACTTAGAGAGATGAAATGACATATCCAGGGGTACACAGCTGGTAAGGCTTAAATGGAAGAGTTTAACTAAGACCTTGTGACTCCAAGTGCAACTCTTTTTCTAATATGCCAGCAGTTAGTCAGCCAAATGATTATTAAGAACAAAACTGGAGTACAGAAATATTAAAAGAATTACCTGAGGTTGCACAGCTATTGGCAGAATTGGAAACTGCATATGAGCTTTCTGATTTCAAGTATAGGACTTTTTTTTGTGTGTATACAGCAACAGCATCCTGTATAAGTGGCAGAGATGGAGCCAGAACTAATGTTGGCATTATATTTCTGGGGTAGAATGGAAGAAATATCATCTTTCTATGAACTCTTAATCTAACAGGGGGAATATGACATATTTGCAAATATGTCATTACTAGAATATAAATGTATTCTATATATAAATATTCTAGATATTTTATAACCATAAATCTGATTTTGTCAGTATGGGGAACTCCTTGCAGTAGGATAGATTATAGCTGCCTATGATTTAGCAAGAAGCTGACTTTAAGTGATTTGTTCACCTAGTACATGTCAGAGGCAGTATCTGAATCCTAATCTTCCTGACTCCAAGTCCAGTATACTGCCCATTACAACAAGGTAATTTCTTTTTTTTTTAACCCTTAATTTTTGGTGTATTATCTTATAGGTGGAAGAGTGGTAAGGGTGGGCAATGGGGGTCAAGTGACTTGCCCAGGGTCACACAGCTGGGAAGTGGCTGAGGCTGGGTTTGAACCTAGGACCTCCTGTCTCTAGGCCTGACTCTCACTCCACTGAGCTACCCAGCTGCCCCCAACAAGGTAATTTCTTAAAAACTATCAAACAGAACTAAATGGAAACACTTTAAGTGAACTATATTGTGTGATGTGATACCGGAGGAAGGAGAAATCACTTACAACTAGGTTAGGGAGGGCATGAGTACTGTTCTCTCCCATTTGAAAATGTCCATTGTTGTGGAGAGCAATGAGAGGGCTATGGAGAATTCTCCATCTGAAGAAGCTGGAATTTTGGATGGAAAATGATTCTATGCCTGAAGACTGTTAAGGGTAGCAGAAAGAGAACTCTTTGCCAAACTCAACACCTTATTGTTAATCTTCCAAACATAAGCACTCTGACTTTGGATCTTACCAATGTGACATGGTAAAAAGAGCTCTGGGTTAGGACCTACCTTCAAGTCTAGATGCTGCTGTCTACTATCCATTAGACATTGTTTATTAAGCATCTACTACTATATGCTTAAATGCTGAAAAAACAAAAAAGGACAAGCTATGTGATCTGGGAGTGAGTAATTTAAATGGCACAATGGATAGAGTGCCAGATCTGGAGTATGGAAGAATCCTCTTCCTGAGTTCAAATATGGCCTCAGGTATTTACTAGCTGTGTGACCCTGGACAAATCACTTAACTCCATTTTGCCTCATTTTTATCATCTGCAAAATGAGTTAGAGAAGGAAATGGCAAACCACCCTAGTTCCCTACAAAGAATATCCCAAGAGGGGTCACAAAAAGTCAGACATGACTGCAAACCACAGAACATAATTCCAACAAAATTTAACTTCTAAAGGCTTCAGTTTCCTCTAGATAAAATCAAAGTCAGATGATGTCTAAAGCCCCTTTGAGAGCTAAGTTCTATAATTTCTCATTCACTCACTTAGACTTTCATCTTATTTCTACCCCAAATACCACACTATTCTTCTGGCACTCTAGGCAATCAAGTGGCAAAGAACATGGTCAGCTGAAGCTCCTGATGAGTCCCTTTGCTCTATGCCCTCTACTTTTTTACCATTCAGTTATTCCTTGACCCCACGCAATCTGGCTTATACTCATATTCCATGGGAACTGCTCTCTCAAATCTATCTCCTTCTTGTCAAATTCAGTGATCTTTCTATAGCATTTGACTATGACCACCCTTCTTTTCTCACCAAAGACTGCATCCTCCCTTGGCTGCGGTGCCACACCCATATACTAATTTCCCCCTTTCTTTGATTCTTTTCTGGTCACCAAGTTTCACTTCTCATTTCTCAGTTATTCTCACTTTACCCTTTCTTCTTAGAGGCTCTCCTACATTTTAAACTCTATTATCTCTATTTGAATGATACATATCTATGATCTCTTCTCTAAACTCCAAGTATGTAGTGTACATCTTCAGTTGTGAGCTCTGTGCTCCCTCCTATGGGAAATGTTTCCAGATCCAAATAGTAATTAATGCTATGTCCTCAAATAATCTTTCAGTTACTTATCAATGTCATGTTATATTTTACTTCTAACTTTCCCCACAGAATTTAAGATCCTTGAGGACAAATTTTTAAAATTTTGCCTTGTATCTTCTGTACCTAACATCATATTTTGCACATTGATACTTTCACATAGTAAGGATCAGACAACAACAAGCATCAATTAAACATGCACTTCCTGTTTGCCAGGTACTGGGGATTCAAAGAAAGGCAAATACAAATCCTGGTTTTGGGGAGATGACAGTCTAATGGGAGAGAAACCAATAATTATGTACATATGAGATATGTAGTATAAATGGAACACAATTTCAGTGGAAGACATTTGAATTAGGGGAACCAGGACAGGCTACTTAAAGATGGGATTTGAGTTCAGACTTGAAGAAATCCTGGGGTTGAAGAAGAATAGCATTCCAAGCATGGGGGACAGCTAGTGAAAATGCATGGAGTTGGGAGTGGGAGCATATTGTGAGAGGAACAGTAAGGAGGCCAGGGCCACTAGATCATAAAGCCCCTAGAGGGAATGAAGTATGAGAAGAATAGAACCTTAGCTTATGAATAACTTAAAAAGCCAAACAGAGGATTTCAGATTTGATAATGGAAGTAACAAGGAGTCCATAGAATTTCTTGGAATGTCAGTTTGGTAGTTGAATGGAGGATGGACTAGATGGAGAGAGAATTGAGGCAGGGACGCCAATCAGAAAGCAGTCCAGGTATGAGATGGCAAGATCCTATACCATAGTGGTGGTAGTATTAGAGGAGAGATGCTGTGAAGGTAAAATTGACAGGTCTTGGCAAGAGATTGGATTGGGAGTAGGTGACTTGAGGAAGATGCCTAGGTTTTATGATAGATATTTTTAAAATGTTTGTTGACTGATGAAATGAATGACAGATCATCCATGTCAAAATCAGACTCATCATCAACTTTATACATATCAATGGAACCACTAATTTCAGTATCCTTGGCTCAAAATCTTGAAGTAATTAAAGTCTACCCACTATCTACCTCATCTTTCATATCCTGTCATTTTACCAAGCTTTCCTATTTCTAGCTTTAAGTCATCTCTCATATCCATCACTAGGCTACCTTTTTCACCAAAAGCATCTTGTCTAGACTCACATCAACTCCAACCTAGAACAACAGAATAGTTTCTTAAGTCTTCTTACCTATAGTCCTCCTCTATCCTATATATATATATATATATATGACTATCAAGTTAATTTTCCTTTGAATACATTTCATTTTCTGCTAAAAAGTCAATAGTAGTTGACCAGTGACATTAGGGTAAAACACAGACTAGCTTTTAACCATATTCACAACTGATCCAACCATTCTGGAGGGCAATTTGGAACTTTGGTCAAAGGGCTATAAAACTTTGCATACCCTTCCATTCTGTCATGCCACCACTGGATCTGTATACCAAAGAGATAATAAAAAGGGAAAAGGACCTACTTATACAAACATATTTATAGAAGCTCTTTTTGTAAAGGCAAAGAATTGGAAATTGAGGGGATGTTCATCAATGGGAGAATGACTGAAAAAATTGTGGTAGATGTTGGTGATGGAATTCTATTGTGTTATAAGAAATGATAAGTAATATGGTTTCAGAAAAAAACTGGAAAGATCTACAGGAAATGATGCAGAGCAAAATAAGCAGAACTGGAACATTGTACACAAAAAAGTAATACTGTACAATAATTATCTATGAAAACTTGGCTACTCTCAGCAATGCAAGGATCTGGGACAATCCTGAAGGATTTATGACAGGGAATGCTCTCCACCTCCAGAGAAAGAACTGTTGAAGTTATCTTTCACATCCATGTATTTATGGTCTTATTTTGGGGTTTTGGTTCTATATGAGTTTGCTTTTACAACTGACAAATATGGAAGTGTTTTGCATGACAATGAAAATAAAATAAAAACCCTCTTCACAGAATCATTCTAACCCCTCTATCTAAACTCAATTACCATTGTTCTTTCATAAGGAACCCAAAATCTTAATAAGGTTAGTTTCAACAGTCAACATTCAGGATAAATAGCACTGAATTTGGAGCTAGAGGAACTGAGTTTGATTCTCATCCTCTGCTAGGTTAGGTGATATCTTAGACAAATTGCTTAACTCCTCTGGTCCTCAGTTTCCTTATTTTTAAAATGAGGGGATCAAATTAAATGTCCTGTATAATTACTTCTAGCTCTAAACCTATCAGATCAAAGCATATTATATGCTGTAGAATGCACTTACTTCTTCACATGCCATTCCATCTCAGGATTCCAACATGGCAAAAAAGGTTATATTCTTCCTGGGAAGATATATACTTCCTTATCAGGGCATGCTCCCCCTTCCTGGTACCTTCTGTGTATAACTAAATATTATTCATCCATCAAGGCCTAGCTCAAACCCAAATCTGATAAAGTTCCATGAGGACATTGACCATGTCTTAATTTTCTTCCTTGGTGCCTAGCACAGAGTATTGTAGACAGAATACTTTGACTTGTTAAATTTCATGGAGGTAGTATATTCTAAGTCATAGTGATATTGTGCTCTGCCATGATGTAGCTTGAGGCACACCACTTAATCTTTGTGGACATCATTTTCTCAAGCTATAAGAAGAATGAAGGGTGCATGGGGGTGTTCAGGGAGGACCAGCATCTCTGATGTGAAGTTTCCTGATTCTTTTTCAAGGTTGCTGATTCACTATTGGTGTCCACTTAGCTTTGGTGTCCAAATCCCACTTATAGCTCCAAGAAGCTGTAGCCACACCCCCATAGAACTGTTTCAGAGGACAGGCTAAACCAGATTGAGGGCAAACAGCAGGCTTCAAACCCATCAGTAAGTTAGGGGGATGTCTATCCCAAGCATGTGAAGACTTCACCTGGTAGAATGGGCAGAGGAAAACAGTTCGTTCCGACAGCTATGCCATGAAGACAGTTGAAATAGGCTCTGTGGAATGCCTAGAGATTGGTCAGATATTGAGGATGTCAAGGTCATCCCCTGCATCCTCATTTTTGTATTGCCACTGGAATTCATTAACTCTGGGAGAATAAAGTTGAGGACTTTGTGAAACTCTGCCTCACTTAAATCCAATTTACACACAAGTCAAGACATCATTTTCTTCAAAAATGAAAGATAAACAAGAGGAATAAATGGATCTTTAAAGTTCCTTCTATCTCCTAAGTGGAAGAAGAGAGAGGGGTGAGTGGGAGGTGAAAAGGGGGGGAGGGAGGGGGAGGAGAGGAGAGGAGAGGAGAGGAGAGGGGAGAGAGAGAGAGAGAGAGAGAGAGAGAGAGAGAGAGAGAGAGAGAGAGAGAAGAGAAGAGAAGAGAAGAGAAGAGAAGAGAAGAGA
>NC_058135.1:230344659-230400911 GCF_016433145.1 Gracilinanus agilis | reverse complement strand
AGAGAGAGAGAGAGAGAGAGAGAGAGAGAGAGAGAGAGAGAGAGAGAGAGAGAGAGAGAAAGTATGTGTTAGATAGCCAAAGATTTAAAATGTGGAAAGAAGACCCAGAAGCCTATAGGATTATGGATCTGGCAAGTGATCTTGATCTAACCTGCCCACATAGACAAATTGAAAAATCTGTATATAGGTGTTCTGGGACATGAGATTATTTCTTCCTTTGGGTTTAGAAAGGGACCAGATTGAAAGCTATTTGGTGGGTTGCTAACCAAGAGAAGAGTTTGACCACCTAGTTTGGGTACTACCTGACCCAAGTTTTAAACATATATATACATACACTGTACTTTTAACAGCCTTTCTCTGGTATATTATTTCTGAATTTGAATAGTCTCTTTCTCTCTCTCTCTCAAGTCTAGTAAACTTAGTATTGTGGTCCTGGAATAAAAAGGGAAAGGGTGGATTCCAGATTCAGATATCTAACTACTGTGACATTGGCAGAAGGGCAGGTATGGGAAAGAATGGGCATAAGAGATGTTTGAGCCCAGGGTGCCAATTCAGTGCTTTGAATTAGGGTAGAATGGGGGTTTAGAAAGTAGAGCCCTAATCAGGAGTATTTTAACTTCGGGCAATCAGAGATGAGTAGTGGGGGAGTATGGTTGGTATAGAGGAAAGTTTTTATCGTGATTCAGTCATACTTTGTTGGACATTGGCACCCCCAGTGGTTGGATGTGAAGAGGGGCATCATAAAGGCCATCCTAGGAAAAAAGGGAGGCTAGCTGTGACTGTGACATGGCAGTTCAGGCTGTGAGACTTTGAGATGAAGTGCAGTGGAATGTGTTTACCATGGGGAGGCAGTGTCTCTTCTCTGGAAGGAAACAGTCTTCTTCATCATATTGTAGCCCTGGGAGAATGTTTCAACTCCCAACTAGTTACAACTTTATAAAGTGGTGAAATATCTTTCACAGGGTTAAGGTCTCCTAGACTGATTCAAAGGTGACCCAGAAAATTTATCATTAAGGCCTAAGGCAGGATGCTAGCTAGCTTAATAATTGGTCGTTAAATAAATGATATATAGTTCCTTCATTCTAGACATCTGGCAAAGTAGAAAACTATGGCTTAAAGGGAGAAGAGAGGTGGGTGGTCAAGGAAAGGTGTTTCAATAGAAATATGGGAGTCATCAGGATGATATGGAGCTAGACAGAGAAAAGGTTAATTATACATGAGAAGGGGTAGGATAAAGATAGGCACAGAAATTCTTGGAGGACCCAGGTGTAGTGGGAGAGCCAGGAAGCAGCCTGAAGGCAACTGATGCCCACAGCTGGAATTCATTGTGCCTACCTCGCAATTTCCCCTAACATCATCCCCAGGATTGTGTAATAGGATAAAATATCAGAAGAATCAAGCCTCTGTGTTGGATGTATGGTGGAATGAGTTAGTGGCAAGGGTCACAAGGTAGAGTGGCTCAGCTAGAACTTTCTCCCAAACCTCTTCACCAAACTTAGCAACTATGCCAATCTTAGACCAAGTTTGCATAACTTTGAATTTAGAAAGTACTTTGACAGATCTTAAAGGGCTATTTGAAGGTGGGTTCTTACTATTGCTTTACCAGGTTCCTCTATTTAGGGAAATGGGTGGAGAGAGATCAATCTCCTTCCTCCTGATGCCCAGTGTTCTAACTGGCACCTCTCCAGCCATTGGCCCAGCTCTCTATGCTTCCCCAGCGAAAGGGCCTGGCCAGGATTCCTCAACGTTAAAGCTGCTTCTCACCCCTCCCCTAAGTGGGGAATCCGCCCCAACAGCCGGGCATCCTGGCCCCATCAGTATTTGACTGGAGGGTGGGGCATTGAGGGAGGAAAAGAGAAAGCAAGTTTAAAGATAATTACCCACAACTGAGAAGAAAAGCAGGCCCTTCTTTGAACTTTTAGAACGACCATAACAACCACCACCCTGCCCCCTAACACCTTTTAAAATTCTGGCCTCTACTCCCTTCCCCTCCCCCTCTATCCCGTCCAGTTGGCGCACAGTGACCAGACTTTGGCCGGAAGGCGAGGGATGAATTTCGATGCTGTCAGCCCAGCTCACATGGTGAGCGTGGCTTGAGCCTGGCTGGATGTCTAGGAGACAGGCAGCAGAGGCAGCGGCAGCAGCAGTGTCTTCCTGCGCTCTGTTATTTCACCAAACCTTGGGAATACCGCTGGGCAGAGTAAACATTACAACTGCTAATCACTAGCTCTGAAAGAAAACAGCGCTTCACTTGGGGATCTGGGCAAAATCAGCCCTCCTGCCTCCGCCTCCCTCCCCCCTCCGCTCCCTCACTAGCTCACTCAACCCGGCGGCAGCTGATTAGAGAGCAGGGAACATTCCCCCGCTGGCTCTCTCGCTCTCTCCCTCTCTTTGTTTCTCCCTTCTTTTCTTCCTCCTTCTCTGCTCCTCTCCACAGTTTCTCGCCCCTCTCGGGGTCTCTGCTCCCTTGGGAAGGGGCGGGGTGGGGGGTTCTTCCTCCAAGGCTGGAGCTGACAAGCCGCTGCCCTGCTCAATCGCCTCCCCTCTGCCCGGCTTTCTCCAGTGGGCATTTCCTCAGCGGCGGCGAGGGCGAGGAGCAGAAAGTTGTGGGGCTCCTGCGAAGATGGGACTTTCTTCTTTAACCTTCTGTTGGGCGCTCCTCACCCTGGCGCCGGCTCTCACGGTGCTGGCGTTCCCAGATGAGACCCTGGACAAAGTCCTCAAGTCCGAGGGCTACTGCAGTCGCATTCTACGCGCCCAGGGCACTCGCCGGGAGGGCTACAATGAGTTCAGCCTCCGGGTAGAAGGGGACCCGGAATTTTATAAGCCGGGTAACAGTTACCGGGGTAAGTAGTCTATACGTTGGGGCTGAGGTCACCGCCAATCCCGGCCACTTGGCCGGCTACTCTGCTCCGAGTCTCCCGCCGGGAGGGTGGCTCCTGGCCGCTTGGGGGAGACTGGGAGCCGGCCCGAGAAGTTCTGAAGGTTCGCTTCCAGTGCCCGGAACGTCTGCGAAGGGTTTTTTTTTTATTGTTTTCTTTTCCTAGTTTGTGAACTCGGAGTAGGGCTTCCGCGTCTGCTCGGGGCAACAGGGGGTTAATGGCAAAGGCATTTTCCTGCCACCTTTTCTTCACGTTTGGTTTTTCGGGTTGGAGTGAGCCGAGCCGTCGGGGCAGCCCGGTGGCTGCTCCGAGGAAACCCAGCTTTCCCTTTTCCCTTCGTCTTCCACGGCTCCCACAACCCCAGGTTCCGGGTGAGCTGCGCTAGGGTTCAAGGACAAGCAGAAAAGAGTGCAAGGGTTCTAGGGCCGGGGCTAGGGGTAGGTGGGGTGGGAAGGGACCCTGGGTTAACCCGTCTTCCCCTACTCACACACCCCTGCCCGCGCAGGTGTGCTGGCTGGAGGCAGTGGAGAGGCGGGGCAGGGCTGGAGGAGGCTCGGAGGAACCCCTCGGGAAAAAGATGGGATTCCGACCCCGCAGGTTGTCTTGCCGCTGCTGCTTCAGGGACTTCCCGGGCGGGGGCGCTTGTATTTTTCCATTCTAACTCCCTGGCTTTCGGCAGGTTCACCTGGGACCTTTCCCCACCTGTGTCTAGAGCCCGTAGCGGTAAATAAAGCCTGTGGAATTGATCTAAATACTCGGTGAGGGAGTCCCTTGTTTCCTCCTAGTGCCGGAAACCTTTTGCTTTGAGGCCTGCAAAACTGGCTGGAGGAGAAATGACCTGTCAGGCCCCTGGTCAAATCTAGCGTCCCCGCAGAGGAGAGCGAGCTTGGGAGCCCCTATCCTGGAGGCAGTTGGGGACCGCAGCCGATAGAGCAAGGTTCTTCTCTTTTTTTGAGCACATTTCTCAACCTGGGTTTCTAGTTAGCTCTAGTCTATCCCTCCCTTGCCAAACCGGCATTCTCATAAAATGGGGGAAGTGAGGAAAGAAGTATTATCCCGAGAGGGGAGAAACCAGCTTCAAAAAAAACCTGCTAGGTTCGAAAAGAGGAGAAGCCGCAAATAGTGAGTGGAATGCGGGGCTCCTAGGCTGGTGAAGAAGGAGTCCCGAAGAAGGGAGGGAACACCCCCGTTTCAAAAAAAGATGCCTGAAAAAGAGACAAGGCAAGCAAAGACTGATCCTCTGGCACTCCTGGGAAGCAAACACACAAAGTTTTAGGAGAGAATTCTACTAAAAACCAAGGTCTCTTCCCTAGCCCTCCCCTTTTCCCCTTCCAAGATGTATAAGCAACGTATTTGATTCACTTGAGGGAGTGAGTGTCGGGGGCTGCAGGAACCCTGAGTCTAGCGGAATTGACTGGGATCCTTCCCTGGGGTTGGATAAAACCTCTTCTTCACTCTGATGCTGGTCCCAGAGGCCTCGCTGCGCCCTCTGCAGTTGTGGACAGGACAACCATAAAAGCCTGACAGGTGAACTGTGCTTTCAGTTACATAAAAACTCACCTCAGAAAAAAGGTGAGAAGGTTCAGTGTAGAACATGGAGAAAAGCAGTAAGGCTGCTATCTCAAAAGACCTAAGCCGAAGGGCCACAGATTGCCATCCGTTTTATCTTCTATGGTTACAGGAATGCGGGTCCTTTTCTTCTAACAAGATTTCCTTCCACCTACAGCTCAGAAACCTAAAGTAGAAGTAGTAATAGAAAACTTGGTGAATTAAAAAAAATCTTTTTGACTTAAAAAAGGAGTAAAAGAGGAAAAACAATTTAAAATGTTTTACCTTTTAATAGAAGAGATAGTATGGTGTTTTTGAGCACAGATTTGCTCATCAGGAGACCTGGGATCCACTTTTAGCTCTGACACAATTCTACTTTATTCCTAGACTGGGGTTTTCTCATCTGTAAAGTAAGGGAGAAGAACAATCTGGGCTTAGCAGCCTGATGCACTAGAATAATCCCCACCTGGTAGTCAAAAGTCCTAATTCTGAGCTTTGGAAACTGTTCTTTCTGTTGTATGATCTTGGACAAATTATTTTAAACTTTCTGGGCCTCAGTTTACCCATTTGGAGGATGTGTAAAATAATACTTGTATATTACCTACCTTTCAGGTTACTGGAGGTTGAGGAAAAACTTTGCAAACCTTTAAGTGCTTTATAGGTAGTATGTACATCATTAATAACATCCCTAGCAGCTCTGACATCCAGTGATTCTACTCAAATGGCACCTTCTTCATGAAGATTTCCTGGCTCCCTCATCTGGAAGCATTCTTTCCCTCATATAAAGTATACACACATGTAAAATACACATCTAGATGTACATTATATCTATTTAAAGCTCATATTCTAATTTGTATTACGTTATTTATGTCTCTTTATTAGTTGGAAAACCACAAAAGAGTAAAGGTATGTGTATGTGTCATAGTAGCATCTGTAGAAGCAGCACCATCCTTGAGGACATCATCTAGAAAATGACCAATACCAGGGTGGACATATCTTTGAGCTTTTTCCATCATTTACTTTCCTTTTCTTCTTGACTCTTGCAGGGATTCCAGCTCTAGTCTTTGACTAATATTGTCAAGACACCTTCTTGGCTAAAGTCAATTAACTGTTAGGTCTTGCTTCCCACTCTGGGTCCAAGAACCTCATGTATGAAGATGAATCTAACTTCTCTAAGTCTATGCCAGTGGAGATGACTGGTCCATCTATGTTGGAAAAATTTCAAGTCTATTGATAGGTTATGCGTTTATTGTGTGCCCAAGGATAGCCTAATAAGCTCAGAGAGCTTCATCTGTGGACTTGCTGCAAAGGGATGAATTTGTTGGCCAACCTCAGAGCAGCTGCTAAATTATAGAGAGAAAGATGTCTTCATCAGTGGAAAAATATACTTACATACTGAAATGGCATACTCTTGAAGAATTGAAACCTACATAGCTTTATATTACTTTACTATTTCAAAGAATCCATGACTTGATCTGTCTGGGCATTTCCTTTATCAAAATACTTTTTTTTTTTATCCTGGGACTCCATTCTAGGAGAATAGGGCCACAACCAGTAGGCAATGGGTCACACAATCGCTCAGGGTCACCCAGCTGGGAAGTGTCTGAGCCCGGGTTTTGAACCTAGGACCTTTCGTCTCTAGGCCTGGCTCTCAATCCACTGAGCTAGCCCAGCTGCCCCTACTTTAGGTTGCAGTTTCTTTAGCAGATGTAGTTTTTACAGAGTGGGGTTTACTACCCTCCATTATTTAAATGATTCCATGGGTTTCTGGTTGGTTGTCTAAGGAGCTTCCTAGGATAGGTTTTTCTGCCTTTAACTAGGTTGGTCCTCAGATGAAACACTGTACAGCTATTGTTGACTTGAATACTTTCTAGCTTATTAACACAACTTTCTAAAGTTTGTGCTTTGCTGGTATCATCCTTCAGGAACCCAGGATATCTTGAATCCTTTTAGTTGCCCTGTCAAGTTGGCAGAAAGTGGAGTTAGTGGAGGATAGATGTATCTTATTACTCTTAAAAGATTGTAATAGGTCAGGAATGAGGAATTTTCTTTATTTCCTTTGCTGTGTAATATAGGGATTTATAAGATTTAGAGTTAGAAGATTCTTAAGAAACTATGTAGTACAGTTTCCTTATTTCACAGAGGAGGAAACAGATATTTAAGAAATGTTAAATGACTTGCTTAAGGTCATACCTGCCATAAATTTAAGAGCTTAGATTTGAACCCAGATACTCAGACTCCATATTCAGTTGCCTTTCAAGTATACCGTGGTCATATCATATAACCCTATATACTTTAGGTAATTTAAACAAGTTAAACTAATTAATAGTTCCTATTTATACTTAACTTACAAAATAACCAACATAAAGAAATATGTAAACATTTTATACAACACATATGTGCAAGTGTATAATGTTTTTCTTGCATCAGTCCCAAGAGACAGGTAATAATATTATTGTCTCTGTTTTATAAAAGAGGAAATTGACTTACCCAAATTCACATTGTGGCAGAGCTAGGCAGTAGTGGTTCAGATCCTAGAACTTTGATCTTCCAACATTGAATTCAGTGTTCCTCGAAGTGCCTCTTATGACCATTGACTTAGTAATTTCAGTTCAGAACTACATTCATTATGTCTTTAGCCTTTCCCCCTTTTTGCTTTAGGGATGGCATTATTTTGCCCTTGGTTTATGCCCTGACTTGCTTTATGTTGTGTCAACATAAATAAAAGGGAGACTATACAGAGGTCTTCATCTTGGAATGTATTCACCCTATGAATCTCATTAAGTCATTAGGAACCAAATGGTGCTGGCTTAGTTGATGTGACATTTTCTACATGAGAGAGTTGGCCTGTGCCCTCTGAGAACAATTATATTAAAAGTAGTTCTGATGTGTTTTATACAGCTTATTGACCACAAAAATTAAAATGTCATTCTTGTTTTTGCTAGTTTTTCAGCTGGGACAAGCACAAACCAACCAAATAGATTTTGTAGATGAATGATTTGTTGACCTGCTTTTTGTCACTCTTTGGTGTTAGAATTACCTAGAATGTACTTATAGTCTAAAACTCCAGTCCCCTACATGTGTATCTATACATATATGTACATGTGTGTCTCTATATATTCACATGCATGTAGTTTTGGATGGGCCGAATTGATCTTCCTGGTGTTAAATCATCATTGTCCCCCTTATGTGTACTGAATAGGATTATTTTTTAACTGGAAAGAGACCTTTGTGGCTATCTAGTCCAAACCTCTCATTTTAAAGATGAAGTAACTGAGGCCTGGTGAAGCTAAGTGAATTCTTTCAGGTCACATAGGCCACCAGTAGTAGGGCTGGGATCTGTCCCAAAAGCTCTTGACTTTAAAGTTAGAATCCTTTTGATTGCCTCATGCTGAATTGAGACCAAACTCTTTAGTCAAGCTCTACCTCATCTTTCTAGTCTTATCTTATATCAGTCTTCCTTGAGAAATCTCTACTACAATCAGATTATTCTCCCCAAACATTTCACTCTTTCCCACTTTATTCCTTTGCTTATAGTATTCTTTATATCTGGAATACCTTTCTCCCACCTTGTTCTGTTGACACCCTACCCATATTTCAAGGACCTGAGAAGTTTTAAAGGACTTGGGATCTTGTGCATCATGCCTTTAACACTTTGAGGATAAAAAACAGGGAAAACAATAAATTGAAATATTTAGTATTAATTTAAATAGTTTAAAATTTTTCTTAAATTCTTCTCTGGCTCTGTTTCTTGCTAATGCAATGTTAAATTTAATGTATACCAATAATAGTAAGACATTTATGTAACCCCTTAAAGTTTTAAAACAATTTTATCTACATTGTTTTCTTTTTTTAGTCTCACAACAATCTTGTAACATAGGTGCTGTCATATTATTTCCAATTTTACTAATGAAGAAACTAATGACTTGTCCATGTCCACAAATCACCTAAGTGTCAGAGGCAAGATTTGTCTCAGGTCTCTACTTATTTCAAGTCCAGCCCTTTGTTGTCTCTGCCATACTGAGATGTTCACCTTTATTGATCGATGCTTTTGAACACTGAGCTGTCTCCATCAGAATGCTAATCATCTTACATAAAAATGTAAAACAGATTCTTCCCATAATTATTCTATGCAGTTTTTAAAGTAGTTTTCTGTGTCTATTCTCAGTTTTTGTATTTCTCTGTCTTTCTATCTTAGAGTACTGTGTTTGCTGCTTACTTGAGCATTCACTTAACTTTCTGGACTCAGTTTCTTTCCCTAGAAAATGAGGACAAGGATAACTGATCTGTTTACCTAACATGGTGGCTTCAAGGGTTAAATGAGATAATGGATCATTCTTAAGGTGCTTTGGAAACTACAATGCTATACAAATGTAACAATTTGTAAGTTGCTTGATTGACTGTCATATTTAGGAGAAAGGTCCATGGATGGGAGGTTCTCTATCATTTAGCCTTTGGTGATGAGCAAGTCACAGCAAATTTTTCATCTCCTTTTCTGAATCTGTAAATAGAGAAGTTGGACTTAGCTGACCTTTAAGGTCCCTTCTGTGTCTGTTATTTGAAGAGTCTGTGTAAGAGTTCCATTTATTGCCTCTCAGATAGGAACAGGAACTGGGTCTGTGGATGTGACATGTCCAAAGTCACATGGCCAGCATCTGTCAGAGGTGGGACTCAACTACCAGTTTGAGTACAAGTCTTCCTGGCTTCAAGGCCAACTATATATCTATAGGTACCTATTGTGTTCTCAGTATCAAAAATTTCTATTGGTCTACCTTTCAGGCAATCAAAATGTCTTTCAGATGAGCTGTAGAGCATGAGGCTAACTAGATTCTCTACCCCCTCAAATCTTCTGGTTTCCCTTCTTCCATTTCATTTCACTTCATTGAAGCTTCACTTCCTTTTTTTTTCAAGACCTTAAATGTTTTTTAATTTTTAAGAAAATATTTTCCCATGTTTACATAATTAATTTTCTTTCCCTCCCCTCTTCCCTCCTCCCTCCCAGAACTTACAAGCGATTCCACTGGGTTATACAAATATTATCACTTGATACCTATTTCCATATTATTCGTTTTTTCTAAGAGTGATTTTTTAAAGCACAAACCCCAAATCACATACCCATATATACATGTGATAAGTGATGTCATATGTTTTTCTTTTGCATTTGTACTCCCATAGTTCTTTCTCTCAATGTGG
Organism: Gracilinanus agilis; assembly: GCF_016433145.1. NCBI lineage: Eukaryota > Metazoa > Chordata > Mammalia > Didelphimorphia > Didelphidae > Gracilinanus > Gracilinanus agilis. Next base: position 230,391,288 of record NC_058135.1, on the reverse strand, counting down.
ATAGCATTCTTTCATGTAAGTCCTTCAGAAGTGTCCTAGCTTGTTGCATTGCTACTAGTAGCAAAGTCCATTACATTGAATTGTTTCACAATGTTTTACTTTCTGTGTACAAGGTTCTCCTGATTCTGCTCATTTCACTCTGCATCAGTTCATTGAGGTTCTCCCAGTTCATACAGAAATACTCCAGATCATCATTCCTTAGTATTCAATAGTATTCCATCACTATCACATACCACAATTTGTTCAGCCATTCCCCAGAGAACATTTTTTAATATCTCTGATAACATAAAACACAGATATAAAACATTCCTTTATCTAGAAGATGCTCCTTTTATATCAGAGCTCAATAGTATAATAAATTGCTACATAATAAAATCTTTGCCATTTGGTGCTCCAGGAAAATGAGACAGTCTAGCTTGCTGAGGCTTGTGGCATTGGGGCACAGTTGTCTGGACTAGTTTTCATTCCTGATATAATCTGAATGTTTTCAGTTTAACATCTCTAATCAATTGTACTGTTCCTTTCCCCCTCTTTTCTCCCCAAGGAAGCAAAGATACCCAGTTGCCATATAAGCATTCAGAGTATCAGGGCATCAAATATTGGATGGGCTTTATGTCACTTGTTAGAAAACGTAAAACTCAAAACACTTGCCTCTGGGTTCACCAATAAATCTCGCTTCCCCTCTGGTCAGCTTCCACCTCTCCCAGGAAACTCAACAGACTTGTAATGCCGATATAGGGTTATGTCATGTTATATTATTCCTTTCAGAGGAAAAGACTTAGGGTTGCTAGAGAATGACTCCTTTCTCTCAGACTATATACTCCACATAACATATAGTAATTGTGAAGAATGAAATTCAGGTTTGCTCCTCTATACTAGTGGCATCAAACTCAAACAGAAACCGATCCCTGTCAGCTATATGCTGACTTAGAAAACCACAAATGATTATTATCTATGTTTTATCATATTTTAATATATTTTATTAAACATTCTCAGTTGCATTTTAATCTCATTCAGATCACACGACTTTAGCCCTGGAGTTTGACACATCTACTCTACACTGCAGTTCTCTTTGCTCATTGTTTCTTTTTGGCTCTGGTTCCTATTTGACTTAAGAATTTGGCATCATTTAGGAAAGAATGCTGGACCTGGAGTCAGAAGACTTGTATTTAAAACCCCGCTTTGCTGTTCACTACCTGTGTGACTTTGGGCAAGCCATGAGTCTCAGGTTCCTCATTTGTAAAATGAGGAGATTGGTTTGGATGACCTCTAAATTACCTTTCAGCCTGAAAAGACTATATTTTTTCATTCTTTTCTATCTCCATTGGCATCTCTCCTTTTTCTTTGCTTTACTGTGAAAATTCTAATTTTTGCCAGGCATGACGACATGTCTATAATCTCTTCTACCAGGGAGGGTGAGGCAGATGGATATTTTGACCTTGGGTGTTCTGAGCTAGACTATGTAGGGAACTATGCTAGCTGGGTGCTTGCACCAAGTTTAGCATTAATGTTATGAGCCCTCTGGAATTGAGCATTCACCACATTGCCTAAGGAAGGTCAGACCCACCCAGGTTGGAAATGAAGTAGATCAGAATTCTTGGGATTGGGTCCATGATCAACCTCAGTATTTCCTTTCCTTTCCTTTTTTTTTTTTTTAAACCTCTGCTTTTCTGTCTTGGAATTAATGCTAAATTCCAAGGTAGAAGAGTGGTAAGGGTTAGACAATTGGAATTAAATGACTTGCCTAGGGCACACAGCTAGAAAGTTTATAAACCCAAATTTGAATCTAGGACCTCCTGCCCCCAGGCCTACCACTCTTATTCACTGAGCCACCTAGCTCTCCCAGACCCAGTACTTTTAATCTAGATGAGATAGGGATACCCATTGGTAATTTCAAGGAAAAAAAGCTGATTTTATAAACATTATTTAATGCTAATTCTCTTTTCCTTTCCCAGGTTTAGTCAACTTATTAAGTGTAATTTTTTTAGTCTATGATTCTTTTTAGAGCGTTTTTAAGCCCTAGACTACTGCTAATTAGCCAGAGGTTAGGAGTAAATTACAGCACCTACTGTGCCGGGCTGTCATGAGGACCAAATGTGATCATATTTGCAAAGGGCTTGGCACATGGTGGGTGTTATATAAATGCTTATTTCTTTCCATCTTACCCCCAAAGAGGTGGGGCTTATGGGGCTACTTCCACGTCCAGAATAATTCAAAAAGTCTGAATGTACCAGACACCAATCTGGCAGAATTTTTTTTCCTTGTGCTTGATCTCTGTCAGCACAGTCAGCAAATATCTATTGAATGAATGGATGAATGTTTTATTAAATAATTGATATTTAGTAAATACCCACAACTTACTGCATAAAGTGCAACTGGAGCCAGTGCAAAAAAACAGAATTTTTCTGTGCTTTTTGCTAATGGCAGAGTAATGTGCCATCAGATTGTTTTCCACTCAGCAAGAGTTATAAAAATCACAAGATTTTTGAGTTGGAAAAGACCTTAGCGGCAATCTTGTTCAACCTATATCCCCAAAGATATTCCTGCAAAGCATTAAATAACAAGTGGCTATCCAGCAGGTGATTAAAACCACCTATAAGGATGGGGAACTGTTTCTGATACTAGTTCATTCCACTTAGAGATAGTGCTGGTTTTTAGGAAGATATTCCTGACTTCAAACTTAAATTTGTTTTTTGCAACTTCTACTCACTGTTACTGATTCTGATCTCTAGAGGAAAATAGAATGAATCTTCTTTTCCTTCCATATGACAGCCCTTCAAATACTTGAAGACAGCTTAGTGTTCCCCTCAGTGTTTTTTCGCCAGGATAAGTATCCCAAATTAAATTATTCCTCAGATGACATGGACTCAAGACTCTTCACCATTCTGGCTGCCGTGCCCTAGATGCTTTCCAATTTACCAGTGTCCTTCCTAAATCCTAGTACTTGAACTGAACATAATACTCCAGGTGTGGTCTGATCAGGGCAGAGGATAAAGGGATGATTACTTTATTAGTTCTTGAATCTATGCCTCTCAAAGTAGTCCAAGAATTTATCAATTCTTTTGCCTGACATATCACACTATTGACTCATATTGAGCCTGCTGTCCAGTTAAACTCCCAGATATTTTTCAGATAAACTGCTCTCTAGCCAAGTCTCCCCTCTCTTGTATTTGTGAGGTTGATTCTCTGAATCTGGATGAGGCTTTACCTTTAACCTTTTAAAACTGAACTTTATTTAGTTTGGCTCAATGTCAAGATCTTATTGCTTATTCATTGTTTCTCCTTGGCTCTGGTTCTTACTTGACTTAAGAATCTGGCATCATTTAAAAAAGAATACTGGATTTGGAGTCAAAAGACTTGTGTTCAAAACCCTGCCTTGCTTTTTGCTGTGTGACTTTTGGTAAGCCAGAGTCTCAGGTTCCTCATCCTTCTGCCCTTCAGTTTTATATATTTTTATTACCAGCAAATTGGTTTCAATTTTGTTTCTTTGGAGAGGCTCAGCACTTTAGATTCAAGTTTTTCTATTCTGACAATTCTTTGTGCAAGCTATAAATTCTGCTTCCATGATTATTTCTCTGTTGAGCCATTCAGAAATACCCTGCCGTGGTTCCATGTTCTCTTGGAAATCCATAGGGTCCTCTCTCTCACCAAGTATTGATTTGTTTTCCTTTGTCTTGCAGTCCTTATTCACATATGTTTGGATTTATGTCCTGGAGATGTCTTGGAGACCAGATTCCTTTGTGTTATTAATATTTCCCCAGTTGATTTATCTGCTTGTGCTCAAAGTTTTTACCTGAATTTTCTTCTAGAGATTGTCAATAATTTCAGCCTTTCCTCCTCCCTCCCCTTATATTGTCCTATCTCTCACTTTCTGACTCCTTCCCCTTTGATATTAGATCATCTAAGGACTGGATCTCAAAAATTTAAATTAAGTGCTAGGGAATTTACTTTTCATCTGCCTCAGTCCTTGTCCCAAATGAATTTCTGTGGGATAGACTGGCCTCAGCTGGATGATGCAAGTCTCTTTTACTTCAGGTCCTCTCCCACATGTTGACATCCTTCCCAGAATAAATTCCCTGTTCTTTGGTTGAACAGTGCAAAGCAGCAGACATGTCTCTACTTTCCTACACCACCACCTCCACTTGGAGTATATCTGTGCTTTGACAGAGGTGAGTTCTCTTGTTTGTTGCCACAGAATGGAAGGATGAAGGGAAGACAAAGGGTGTGCTGACAGAAGCTCCAGTAGCATCAAGAGAACTACTGAGTGGATCCCAGAGGGGGTTCTGTTTTTTAGGTTTATCAGATCTTGGAGGTTGGCAGTGGAGGGATTAGGGATTAGCCTTCTCTGTTGTTAATTCATTAGGTAGTTATCTTACTAAGGTTGTTGGTGTCTTAGCCTTTAATGACAGATGGAAATACTTTGTTTTTTTGCATATTAATTTTTTTGGAGAATTTTGAGAGGTTACAAGGATTGGAGAAAATAGCTAGATTTCTGTCTTGTTAGGCTTGTGACCCCAACAAGATCTTTTAAAGTTCTATCTAATGTGTTAGCTGATCCATAGTTGTATCACCTATACATCTGAAGATCATAACATCTCTGCTTTTATCCAAATCACTAATAAAAAAATTAAAGAGCTTATGGGAAAGAATGCTATCTACAGGGGGCAGCTGGGTAGCTCAGTGGAGTGAGAGTCAGGCCTAGAGACAGGAGGTCCTAGGTTCAAACCCGGCCTCAGCCACTTCCCAGCTGTGTGACCCTGGGCAAGTCACTTGACCCCCATTGCCCACCCTTACCAATCTTCCACCTATGAGACAATACACCGAAGTACAAGGGTTTTTTAAAAAAAAGAATGCTATCTACATCCAGAGAAAGAACTATGAGAACAGATATGAAGAAGAAAAACATATGATTGATCATGGAGTTCTATAGGGATATGATTAGGGTTTTGATGTTAAAAGATCACTCTTGTGCAAATATGATTAACATGGAAATAGGTTTTGAACAATGATACATGTATAACCCAGTGGAATTGCTTATCAGCTACAGGAGGGAGGAGGGAAGAGGGGTGGAAAAAATCATGAATCATGTAACCATGGAAAAATATTCTAAATAAAAAAAATTTTAAATATTAAAGAGCATGGGGCCCATTACTGATCCCTGGGTCATTTCTCCTGCTGAGTAATTATCGAACCTTTAACAACTATTATTCTGGTGAGATTAACATTGTAGGGAAGGATAAAGGGTAAAGGGAAATTATTTATATAGTGCCTACTGTGCAACAGGCATTGAACTGTGTTTTACAAATATCTCATTCTGTCTTCACAATAATTTTAAGAGGTAGGTGTTGTTATTATCTCCACTTTACAGTTGAGGAAACTGACTGAGAAATTAGGCAACTTGTCTAGTTTACACATATAGTAAGTCTCTGCAGGCAGATTCAAAGAATCAAATGTTCTTGACTCCAGACCCAGGACTTGAACCACTACACAACCTAGTTGTTACAATTTGGTGACCTTTTAAATTAAATGTAAATTTTGAGTTTGTTTCTGTATGATTTCTTCTAACACATTTTTTATAGGTAGAAAACTATACCACTTCACAAAACTCACAATTGGCAGCCCTCAGATGCCTATATCCACAAACAAACTTTAGGTTTATGTCGAAATAAGGGGCCCCATTTAACTGAATATCTTCTGGTGTAGTAGAAGCTGTTGACAGAGAAGACTGGACCATTCCACCCCTACCCTCATGGAAGACCTAGTTTCTGCCTGCCTAACTTGCTTGAGGGACTGGAAGCCCAGGCTAAGCAGAGATGGGACCATTTATGTACTTTTTAACCATTTACCTTGTATAAAAATGTGGTACTGTTTTTATTAGGTTCCTATCTTTTTTTATGTTCCGCTATCAGTTTTTAAGTTTTGTGCCTCTTATCCCATTACTCCTATAAACCCTATGGTTTTTACTGTGTGATTTTTTTTCATAGCCTGATGCTTTTTAGAAATGCATATGCTGTGTTATATATTCTCAATTAATCTAATTATATTATAGTATAGTCCACATCTTTCCTTGCTTTTTGTAAGAATAGCTTGAAATATTTTCTCAAATGCTTTATTGAAATCTTGTTAAACTCTATCACAAATGCCCCCCCACCCCCACCCCGGCCCCTTTTCTCCTGAGTTTATTAGGCTTGTCAAAAAATGTTAATGATGTATCTGGCATGGTTTATTTTTGATGACGTCTTGCTGATTCTTCAAAATGACCCCTTCTCTTTTTACAGATTCTCTACCCATCTCTTTAATGATCCATCCTAGAATTTCCCCAGAAACTGAAAACAGGCTCATCAGCTTTTTTTCACTTCTTCCTGTTCTTGCCTTTTTTGTGGGGAGGGGCAGTTTGGGGAGGGAAAGAATTAGGGCATTTTATCATTTCCAGTCCTTTTGTACCTCTCCTATTCTCTTTTTCAAATATCCCTGTAGTTATTTAGAAATCTCATTTCTCTATTCTTTCAGTACCAGAAAATGTAGTTTATCTGGGCCAAGTAACTTAGATTCATCAGAGGTTGGCTGCTCTGTTGCTATCTCCTTATTTATCTTGGTTACCAACTCCATGTTAGTCATTTTTTTTCTATTACTACGTGCATTACAAAAGCCATTTTTATTGATAAAGAAGATAAACTTTACCAGTATTTGAGCAGCTATTCCTTCTCTCTCTTGATCACTGCATCCACCTGAGACAGTGATCCCATGATTTCATTTATTTATTTATTTTTTATTACACTTACCTTTTGTCTTAGAATCAATACTAAGAATTGGTTCCAAGGCAGAAGAGTGGTAAAGGCTAGGCAATTGGGGTTAAGTGACTTGCCTAGGGTCACTTAGCTAGGAAGTGTCTGAGGCCAGGTTTAAACTTGGGTCCTTCTGGCTCTCTATCCATTGAGTCAACTAGCTGACTCTTCAGTACTCTTACATACCCTTCTCTTTCCCCTAACATAGCTTTAAAGTTTTCTTTTACTTATTTAATTAATTTAGAGTATTTTTCCATGGTTCCATGATTCATGTTCTTTTCCTCCCCTCCTCCCACCTCCCTCCTGTAGCTGACATGCAATTCCACTGGGTTTTACATGTGTCATTGATTAAGACCTATTTCCATATTATTATTTGCACTAGGGTGATCACTTAGAGCAATGGTCGGCAACCTTTTTGGCCCTGAGAGCCATAAATGCCTGCGGAAGGAGGAGGATGGAGGCGGAAGGCACTGGAATATGGGGCGGGGGCTGAAGGGCCCCCTGTGGCACATCCTGGGGCTCTGCCCGGACTGGCCAGTAGGGAGGTGGAGCCAGATATGGCTTGAGAGCCATGTGTTGCGGACCCCTGACTTAGAGTCTACATCCCCAATCATATCCCCATCAACCCATGTGATCAAGCAGTTTTTTTTCTGTTTCTACTCCCACAGTTCTTTTCTCTGGATGTGGATAGCATCTTTCTCATAAGACCCTCAGAATTGTCCTGGATCATTGCATTGCTGATAATAGAGAAGTCTTACATTTGATTGTGCCACAGTATATCAGACTCTATGTAGAATGGTCTCCTGGTTCTGCTCCTTTCACTCTGAATCAGTTCCTGGACGTCGTTCCAGTTCACATGGAATTCCTCCAGTTTATTATTCCTTTGAGCACAATAGTATTCCATCACCAACAGATGCTACAATTTGTTCAGCCATTCCCCAATTTAAGGGCATCCCCTCATTTTCCAATTTTTTGCCACAAATACAAAAAGCACGACTATAAATATTTTTGTACAAGTATTTTTTCCTTATTATCTCTTTGGCACACAGGCCCACCTAACATAGCTTTTAACAAAAAGCTAAGATTGTCCATAGCTTTCTCTGATCAGTTCATTCCCATTTTAGCAATTCTTGTTACATTTTTACAAATAGTACCATATTGTGTTTATCTCAACCATTTTTTGTTACCATCTTCTGTACATTTATTCTTATTTAGTTGATATTTATTTGGTTGTATTCCTTGTGCACCATATCCATTTCTTCAAATAATGCATATTTTTCCTTCTTATTGGAATTGTGTCCTTTTGTGGCTTAAGAATTTCATTCTTGAGAGTTTCCAAGACCTCCTGTACTGACTTTCTGTATAGAATTTTACTTCATGGAATCTCTTCTAATCTTCTGAAACCTTTAATAACTGTTCTTCCCAAATCTAGGACACATAGTAGCCTTTTCTTTTTCACACATTCTAGAAGAGAGTGGCCACTTTGTCCTCAGTGAATTTCAGGTGCTCCCTCAATCTGGATCAGTAGTGAAATACTTTGTTGGGCTTTTAAAATCCTTTGCAAATGGGCCATTTCTTACCATTCTAATCTCAAACTTTCTTCTTAAAATATTCTACCATCCAACAATATTGACTTCTTGCTTTTCCATGCATACAGTATTCAGTCCCTGCCTCCTGAGTTCTCTGTGCATTTTCACTATTTTTGTTTCCCATATCTAGAATGTGTTCCTTCCTTGTCCCCACCTTCTCTCTTCCTTCAAGACTCAGTTGAAATCTGAATTTCCACAAGAGGCTTTTTTGTCTTCCTTGCTGCTAGTGCCTTCTCTCTAAGATTATTACCAATTTATATATCATACACCCACACAAGTTTTGATAGATTGTGAGCTTCTTGAGGGACTCTGTTTTTGCTTTTTTTTTTTTGTCTTCCTAGTTTTGGCAAGTAGGTGACACAGTGAATAGAGCTCCAAGTCTGAAACCACAAAGACTTCCTGAGTTCAAATTCAGTTTCAGACATTATTAGCTATGTGACCCTGGGCAAGTCTTTTAACTCTGTTGGCCTCAGTTTCCTCCTCTGTAAAATGAGTTAGAGAAAGAAATGACAAACCACTCCAGAACCTTTGCTAAGAAAACCCCAGATGAAGTCACCTAGAGTCAGAAATGACTGAGTAGCAACAAAATGTTTAATATAGGGCTTGGCACACACTCAGCATTTAATAAATGTTTATTGATTGAAGATTCTCATCATTTCTACCTCAGCACTGGGTTCCTCCTCCCTATTTGTAGGATACAAAATAGAATTTTCCCTTGTTTATTTCTCCACCTTTTGAAGGATAAAATTATCATTAAAGGATGTCAAGAAGTTATTATCTGGTCTGTTTTTGGCAGAGAGGGAAAGAGAGAGTATTTGCTTCAGCATAAAGTCTTAATAATTGAAGTCTGCTGTCAGTACTCTATCATATCTCTGTGCCAAGTTTTCGATCTGTTTGTTCAGCTCCTCAGCTAGTTCCTCTGTTGATCCAGGGGGTCAATAATGTCCTCCAAAGACACAGATGCTTTCTCCCTCAATTTCTTCTTCTATTGTTCTCCACTTAATTGTTCTCTCCCTTTTTTTTTCTTCCCATTTCTTCTTCCATTGTTCTCTACTTAATTGTTCTCTCCCTTTCTCTCCCTTCCCACATCTCCCCCATTTCCTAGATTTTCCTTCCTTGGAATTTTTCACAAGTATATAGCTTCTTAATGTAGAGTGACAATCTCTTCCCTTTTATATACTCTTTTCTTTAACTAAACTTTGTTGATATGTTTTGTTTTTATAATTACCATATCTCCCATTTTATCCTTCACACCTCCTTTTTCTTCTATTTCCCAAGAACCACCTCATAAAAAAAATTAAAAGGGCAAAAAACCCAACTCACTGAAACTAATCACAACATATTGAAAAATTCTGACACATGGAGCCTTCCATGCTCATAGTCTGCCATCCCTACCAACCTCTTGTTGTTTTTTTTTTTAAATAAGGTATTCCAGTCATGAGTTTTATCTCATCACATTTCTATGATAATTATGAGGTCAAATTTAGTTCCTTACTTGAGGACTTCTAATTTCCCTTATTTCCTAAATATTGCAAATTTGTACATAGATATTTGAGGCCAGGGATTTTATTATTGACTTGGATTTTGTTTCCTGTAAACTTATGGTTGTCTCAAATGTCATTATTGTCCCTTCATGGGATCAAACTTAGTGTATATATTTTGGTTGCTTTCTTACTCCTACATCCTTTTTATTTAAAAGTCATTTCCCATTAAATTTTTGAGGCACCATGCAAACACATTCTTACCAGCCTCAGTTAGGTATACTCTATTCTTGGCCAGGAGTGTGTCACTCCTTTATTTTAAGCTATGGTCTAGAATCCAAATTCCATTTTCATCAGCCATCTTCTCAGCCAGCTGTTCTTGTCTCAAGTCATTTCCCTCTTTGATTCCCTTTGTATTCAAAGGACAGCAGCAAAGGCAACAAAACTCCTGTCTCCATGGCCTCAGGTTTCTTAAGACTTCATAATTTTTGTCAGTACCTTAGTTTCCTTCTGCCAGATCATTTCTGCCCAGGAAAATCACAAGGGAGTTGTAGTCACTGGATTTGACAAATCTTAGGATATTTTTTTCTGTTTTAGATATTCATCTCAGGAAAACAACAAATCTTTTTGTTGTTATAAGATCAAAAAATAGTTGCCTCAGTACTTTTAAGTAGGGAGTACTACCACTAGTCTTATTCTGCTAACCTTGATTGGATGTTCTCACTTACATAATAGCTTTTGTGGCTCTCCTTTATCATTCCTTGGGGGGAAAAGTTGCTTCACTTTCAGAATATCCAACTTTCTCCTTTTAAGGAAGAACTTCAGCTTTTGAAGTTCATATGTATAATTGTCCTTTTTGTTTCCTTAAGACTTTGTGTAACATCCTTCTATTTTCCAAGTTGCAGAAGGCCAAATTTCTTCTCTGCCACTTTCAAGCTTTTTGTTCCTTTAAATTTTTTTTTAATTAAATGCAAGTTGTCTTTAATAACCTGGAGTGTGGAGTGAGTCTCCCTCAAGTTTTATTTTCTCTTCTTGGAGAACATAGAACATAGCAATCTCTTACCTGTGGCAGAAATGCTCACCAGCACACTCAGTGCATCACTACAGATTTTTTTTTCCTGCTCTCCATACTTATTGAGATTGCCAGGCTATTTACAATTACTTTTTTTTCTCCTTGTCTCCTAAGCACCTCTTTAAGATATTATAGGATTTTATTGCAGCTTTTAACAACTTGATAGCCACACCTAGTTTTCTAGGTCCCAGTAGCTTTATAGGCATGCCTTCTTTTTATTTATTCTACTTAGATTCTGGCCTCTTCTTCTTTGCCTTCTTCTACAACTTTCCCTCAGAAAAGCTAGGAGAAAATCTGAAAATGGAGATTATTTTCCTTCAACTTTTCCTAACTTTCCTTCAAATGTTTCCTCCACAAATTTAGTCTCCCATCATCTTCCCAAGTTTACTAAATCCCTAAGAAATACCTTGGCAATTTCCTTTTTGAAAAAAATTATCTCTTCTCTATCCCTTCCACCAAAGGGCCAAATTAGAAACTCTGATGTATTGACATCTACTGAAGCATCTTTGCTCTGGGAGTTACTCTTGGTCAGACCCAATGCCAATTTTACATCAAACTCTAAAGAAAATAAACAAAATAAAATATGGCTCTATATTATGAAGACATAGTGCCTGACAGGCCAATGCTACTTGGGTTTTGTTTGCTGATTTCATTATTATCACAATGGAGCTTGGGGCTTTAGCCACTTGGCAGGTCTGAAATTAAATAAAAATGTTTGGAAGCACATGACAAGCTCTATTAATTGGGCATAGAAAATGGTCCAAATACACAATTTTGCCCAAGGGTAGTAAGTGCCCTCCGTCATTAGAGATTTTCCTTGGAGGGCTAGGCATCTCTACTTGCTGGGAATGTTATAAAACACATGGGGAAAATGCATCTAACAGTAGAAAGAGTACTGGGTTTGAAATGAAAAGACCTTTAAGCCCAGATCTGCTACATCTGACCTATTTGACAATAGTTAGGCAATGCAGTGGATCGAGCACTGGAATCAGAAAGACCAGAGTTCAAAATCTGACCTCAGACATTTATTAGCTACGTGATCCTGAGCATATCACTTAGCCCCTGCCTGCATAAAACTGGAAAACCACTCTAGCATCTGCCAAGAAAACTCCATGGATAGTTGGTCCACTGGGTCAGGAAGAGTTGGATATGGCTGTGAATCATTCAGCAACAAGAAAGTCAATTAACTTTTGTGAGACTCAAGTTTCTCTTTTTTAATAGGAAGAGGCAGCTCTAAGAGCCCTCCTAGCTCTAAATCTATGATTCTATTATTTCCCTGTTTTGGAGTGGATTGGAGTAGTTGACCTCTGTGGTCTCTTCTAGCACCAGGAATTTGTGATCAAAATTTGCCTCTTCAGGCTCTAGGCTTCTCCGGTTTTTGTTCCAGTAAGCTAAAGAAGTCACTGTCATGCATCAAGCCAACTGATTCCACAGGTAGTCATTTTCTGTGTTCCTTCTCTCTCTGCAGTGACTCTCTCTGCTGCTACTCCCTCCTACTTCAGGGGTTTCACCTTGATTGCTCTCAAAGAGAACAAAGAGGGAGATAAAGAGGAAGACCATGCTGGGACTTTCCAGGTAGGAAACCTTCCATAGCTGTCATCCAAATTTCGATTAAATTACTTGATTCCAGAAGCTAAATGAGGCTTGACTCACTTGGTTGATGTTAACATGTTCTACCACTCGCTACAATGTGTGGTTAAAGCCTTCAGAAAAACTACCTCATCCTGATTTTAAAATATATACAAATGTAACTTTGTGCTTTGTTTGGTAATTCCTAAGTGTAAACGAAAGGAGAGAGACTGCCAAATTGGATGGAGTTCAGAAGAAAGAAAGCTGAAAGGACTATATAGGAAACAGAGAGATTGATTTATGGGCAGAGATTAAAAGAATTAAACATGCTTTGCTTGGATACTTGGAGGAGGCTGGGCAAGGAAGGAGCTTAGGGAGGGCCTGATAACTGTCTTCAAATGTCAGGATGTGTTTGATTTCCTGTAGGAGGAGAAGCATCATTTAACCTTATTCCAAAGGAGAGAAATGGAAGAAATGAACTAAAAGCAGAAAAGGAATAATACATTTTGTGGTCAAATAGACTAGCATTTCCTTTAAAAGACAATGAATAAACTCATAGAAAGGCCTAGAGTCCAAGGAAGGGGACTAACATTGTAAAAAATTTTCATCCCTAATTTTGCTTTTATTCTGGAATCTATTTTTATCAGGCATTTTTTAACTGTAAGGGAATAACAAATGTTAAAATTTTTTATTAGAACTGGCTTATTGAAATGGGCTGGAGAAGTCTCCCGCTTCCCAACTATCTCTACCCCAAGATGCTTTTTAAAAAAAATCCTAAGTATTCTTGGGAAGGGTTACCCCATTAAAGTCATTCATAATGACACATCATGGCAATTCACAGTGAGGTGACTCATGAGGTCTAGGCAGGAGAGAGAATAGATAGGCAGAGAGGGAGGAAAGAGCACAGAAAGGGGTTATAAAATTTAACTAATTGATAATTGTGCCAAAGGCCAGACCTCACTAAGACTTTTAATTCTTTCTTATGTGGTTTGTGAAATACTTTCAGTGATATTTAAAAACATCCTGGAGAACAGGAGAAATGGAATAAGATTAGGAAATGACAAACATGATTTTTTTTTTCAAAAACAGGAGGCATAGTCTGAACCATAGGCCAGGGAGCTTGACTTTGGTTCCTGGCAAAATTTTAAATAAATATACATATTAATAATTAATATAAATAAATATATGTTTATTTTAAAAATACATTTAAAATAAAATAAAATACATTTTAAAATAAATTTTAATTTAATTAATTAAATTTAAACTTAAATTAATTAATTAAATTTAAAAATAAAATAAAATTAAAAATATATTTAAAACTCTTCCATTCTGTCTTAGAATCAACACAAGTATCAGTTCCAAGGCAGAAAAGTGGTAAGGGTTAGGCAATTGGGATGAAATGACTTGCCCAGAGTTACACAGCTAGGAAGTGTCTGAGGTCAGTTTTGAACACAGAACCTTTTGTCTCTAGGCTTGGCTCTTTATTCCCTGAGCCACCTAGCTGCCCCTATGATGTATTTTTAAAAGGACATTTTTTAAGCATTTAGGGATAACTCATCCCAGATTAATTTCATTTCTTTTTTTTTTTTTTTTTTTTGCCAAGATTATTAGACCGGTAGAGTGGGGAGCTTATAGGTGTCATACACTTAGATTTCAACAAAGAAACTGATAGTCTCATGTAATCTTTGTGGATGAGGAGATACGTGAGCTTAGATGATAGAATTCATTTGTATTCAGAAGTGGTGAATGATCAGACTTGAAATATAGACATTAATCGTTTGATGTCAACTTGGAAGGATGTGTTTAGTGGAGGTCCCTGGGAAGCTGTCCTTGGTCCACCTTTTAATGTCTTAGTTAAAGGCACAGATGACATGCGTATTCTATTTGTAGATGGCATAAAGCTCGTAGGGAAATCTGACATACAAAATGACAAGACTTGACAAAATCTCACAGTCTCAAATGATAGACTATATCTAATTAGAAGATGGGTGCTCTGTAATGACAGATTGCTGTTTTGGTATATCATGAGTTCATAGGTGACTTTTTTTTTTTGGTAACTATTATTTTAAATTATACAAGCTGCCTTCTAGGTTGGAGGGGCTTTAGCTTTACTTGTTTGTTCTGAGTCGACAGACTCCTAGAATGTTAGAGCCAAGGGGAGGGATCTCAGAGAATATCTAGTTGTAAAATTTAAGGCAGAAATCATTTAGTCCAGACCTCTCATTTTATAGATGAGAAATGGAGGCCCCTAAAACTTGAGGCCATCTAGCTAGTAAATATCAGAATAGATGAACTATAGATTCTCAAAAGACTTCTAAAAGCTTGCTTCTTTATTCTTGACGAATCCAAATAATCAATGAAATATTTATTAAGCATCTATTAGGTGCTGTGGATACAAATTAAAAATGAGACAGTCTCTACCCTCAAGAAGCTTATATACTAATATTAGAAAGTTGTCAGAGGATGTAGCCGTTGTCCCTGGCTACATATTTTTTAATATCTTTAAACAGATTTACTTTTTTTAAACCCTTACTTTCCATCTTAGAATCAAAACTGTGTATTGGTTCTAAGGTAGAAGCGCAGTAAAGGATGAGGATTAAGTGACTTCCCAGGGTCACATAGATAATAAGTAGCTGAAAGTAGATTTGAAACCAGGATCTCCCATCTCTGGACTGGCTCTTAAATCAAATTCCACCCCCCCCCATATTTCCTTTAAATGTCTCCTAAATACTCAAAAGCAGTGTGGCACAAAGAAAACAATGCCAAGACTTGGCTTGAAATCAAATCCTGACTCTCCACACTTGCTGGCTGTATAATTCCAGGCAAGCTTTTCTCTGAAATTCAGTTCTTTTGCCTTTTACTTAGGAGTAATAAAACTACTGAGTAAACATCAGAAATATTCAGTATAATGCCTCAGATTAACTAAATGCCATAAAACTCTTTAGTATAAACCAGGGAGGCTTTTCTGGACTAATTAAGTCATTTTAACCTCATCTACCCTTTTAACTCCTTTCATCATTTTTATATTCACTCATTCATTTATTCAATCATTCAGTCATTCAGCATTTGTTGAGCAAGTGCTATGTGTGCAGGCCTCCATAAGGAACTAACACTGTCAGCGTTTCTTTCATTTTCCCAAACAGTAGGCATAGAAAGAGGCAGAATAAATTGCTTCTCCCTTCAGTGAGCATCTGCAGCCTTCTCTCTTTATGCTTACATCAGTTTAGCTTGGTCTTAAAATCCTATCCTAAGTTTATGTCTCTGTTTTCCTCCTGGCCTCTCTGATAGGCCATTATCTTACTGACTACCTCTAGTCTAGCTTTTTCAGGCAGGAAAGCCCTGTTTCTCCTGCATTTCTCTCTTTAAAACATCCTGAGACCAGGATGCTGAAGGTCTTCAGTCTTAACTTCCCCACGTTTCCTTTCTTCTGAGAAGTAGAAAGCTCCCATCAGTTCTAAATCCCTCTGCCACAGCAGCTTTTTGTGGCCATCTCCCTCAATTCAATCTTCAGAGAACAGACTTTTAGTTGTTTCTATTTACCCCGAAATTAGGATTCTAGTTTTTTTCTCCATTCCGTTCAGCAATCAAGGTAGATAGGCCTTCTTTAAGATGCTACTGGGAAGCAGACAGGGCTTTGCAAATTGATTAGGTAATGGGGAAGTTACAAACCATGAGAAATTTCAAAAGGTGGTAACAACTCAGGAGTTCTTATCCTGGGGTCAGAATCTAAGAACTTGCATGGAAAAAAAAAAACCTGTATCTTTATTTTCACTCACTTTTGGTCTCCTTTGTAATTCTATTACAAATGTATTTTATTCTGAGAAGGCATCTATAGACTTTACTAGGCTGAAATAGGGAACCCTGACACGAAAAAACGTTGAAGGATCCCTTTTAATCCTTCCTTGTAGACTTTTCTCAGCAGCCCTACCCAAAGCATTCTTTGAGCTGATGTTCCAGAGAAATGGAAAGAAGTTCTAAACTGCTGAGAAGATAATAGGTATTAAATGATGGCTCACTTGGCCCACAAAAGCCCAAATAAAATTCATTTAGATTTGAGAAAGAATCAGACTTTCTGGCATCCTGACAGTATTCAACAAGTACTTATTAAGCAATAAAGTACTTTGTGCCTGATTCTGCTTAAGGCTGTGGACTCAAAGAAAGGACAAAGAGAATTCCACAGGGAAGAAGCTCCCATTCTACTGGCAGAGATAACATGCAAACAATTATGCACAAGCCAGATATGTAGAAAGCAGATAGAAGGTTCTCTCAGAAGAAAGGTACTAGCATTTGGAGAAAGGAAGTATTGCTGATGCAGACACTCTTTGTTAAAAAAGATGTTACCATTTCGAAAAGTTCTTAGACATCTGGGAGTTCTCTTTCAAAAGGGTGGTACAAGGAGAGTCCTTAAAGCTTCAGCAGAGTACCTCAGGATTATATATAGTGACCTAAGGCACGTATTTATTTTCAGTGGTACATGGACCAGGTACCAATTTGACGAAAGGGAAAACTCAAAATTCAAATGGAATAGTCTGCTCTTGAAAGGTTGTGAGCCATCTGGGAGATTTCCTTGTAAAGGCTGAATGACCACTTGACAGGGATACTGTAGAAAGATAATTCAGGAATGGGTTGGATGCCCTGCCCATGAGATCCTATTCAGCCCTGGGACTAAGGGATTCTGGCTGTACTACCACACCTCATTGCTTCTGAGAATTAGCAGGATACTCTGCTCCTTCTTTTACCCAAAGAATTGTTGCTGAGGCACTATTCCATTATAGAAAATCAAGTTATTGCTGACAGCGTGTCATTATTATTTTTTTAATTAAAAATCAGTTTTCTCTCACCTCCTGTATTGAAAAAAAAGAAGAAAAAAACTGAAAACATTTTACACAATCATAGTCAAAGCTCATTGCCACATAGATAATGTCCAAAAAAATGCCTCATTCCACAGTCTGAATCCGTCACTGTCAGGAAGTGGGTAGCCATGCTTCGTTGTTGATCTGCTGGAATCATGGTTAGCCACCGAGGTGACCTGAGTTCTTAAGACTTTCCAAGTTCTTTGTTTTTTACAATATCATTTTTTTATTAGATATATTCATCTTGTTTTAGTCACTTCATTCTGCATCATTTCATCTCAGGCTTTCTAGGTTTCTCAGAAACTGTCCCTTACATTATTTCTCATGGCACAATAATATTCCATTATATTCATATACCATAATTTGTCCATCCATTCCACATTTGATAAGCTTCCCTAGCAGTTCCCTTTTCAAAGGTTCCTAACCTACTCTAGAATGCCAGGATTATTTTTCATTCTTCAGATGCAATATTTGTGGCTAATGAAAGCATAAACCTGAACCTTTCTTAGCAAAATCCACTGGCCCAGAGAGAATTCTTCTCTTCCAAGTTATTCTGGATAAGCTATCAGAATAATCTTCTTAAAATACAGCTCTGATCACACCATTTCCAGGATCAGGGCCCCACAGTAGACTCCTATTGCTTGTAGTGCAATGAGAAGGGGAAAGTGCTTATTTGTACCCTAAAGATACTGATTTGCGCTCTAGTTTTTTTACTTACTAGTTTTGCATAACCTTTGGTAAATCATTTTATCTCCATGAGAATCAGTTTTCTCATTTGTAAAATGAAGACAATAAGATTCGCACTACCTATGTGATACCTTTTTGTTTACAGAAAGGAACATTTGGTTCCAGGCTCTCTTCAGGAGGCAGCCCCTGGAGGGAGAGAGATTCTGGGAAAAAGTTGACATATAGATGACATGCTCCATGCTTGGAGCATGTCCCTATTTCCAACTTGCCACGTTAGAATGGGGAATTGGGGAATTTCTCTCTTTTTTTTAATTGACAAGGAAAATCTGGAGCACCAGAAACCTTTTTTTATGGTAATGGACTACAAGGAGGAATGCCAAAGAAGCTGATGCTGCTTTCTATCAGTTCTTCGTGGTGGTAGCTTTGAGTTCTATATATCTTACAACTTCTATTGTGCTATAAAGAAGGATTAGGAATTAAATTCCATTTAAGGAATAGCTAACATTTGTATAGTGCTTACTACAAACCAAGTTCTATACTAAGTGCTTTAAAATTATTATCTTATCTGATCTTCACAACAACCTTGGGAGGCAAGTGCTATTATAATCTTTATGAGGCAAATAGAGCTTACATGACTTGTCCAAGGGCACACAGCTAAAATGTCTGAAACACAATTTGAACTCAGGTTCTCCTTACTCTGGGTCCAGTGCCCTGTCCATGGCATACCCAGTTGCCTCGTTTTTGCCTTGAATTTTCCCTTAAAGAAGTGCCAAAGCCACTTATGTTTTCTTCTCTTTCAGCTCTACTCCTGACTTTTCAGACTATTTTACTTTGCCCTATAAGGCTACCTTTCCTCCTACAACCCCCCTTAGCTCTTTCTTGTGCTCTCTGCTATTAAATTGTAATCTCTTTGAGAGTAGACTAGATTTCTTTTTACTTGCACTTGTATTCCCAGAACTTAGCATAGTGCCTCCCCACCCCTCCTTCTCACCTTATATACACACAGGATTGTTGTAAAGAGACTTTTTGAAACATTTTAAATGCTCAAAAGAGAGTTATTTAAACTCTCATTTTGATGCAGTTTTAACCCTTCAATTTAATGTTAATGTTAATATTAATGTTTTGGCCTCAAATGACTTTTTCAGCCTGATTCCTCACTACTTTTCTATTCATAATCTACATTTTGGACAAATTGAATTCCCCAAAAGTATCCTATACTTTCTATACTTTCCTGATTCCTTGCCTCTACTCCTTTCTCCTCCCCCCCCCAACATTCAATACCCTTTTATTGAATTCTTCACATCTCTGGAAGAGGCACAGACATCAAAGAAGACAAGTCCCATCCTAATCACTTTCAATCTAATATGGTAAAAGAACATTTGATAAAAAGTTTCAAATTATGTCAACCAATCATTCTGCTAGCATTTATTATTTCAATTATCAAGCATTTATTTTTTTTTTCTCTTTCTCTCCTCCTTTCACTTCACATTGAGTTCTATCCTTTTAGAATAATGGTTTTTTCTATAGCTTTGGCTGTGGAAATCCTATCCATCCATCAAGTTCTACTTCAAATGTTTTATGAATCCTTCCCACATATCTCTTGCACCCCAACCAGATGTGCTTTTTTTCTTCTCTGAATTTATATAGCACATTAGTTGTACCTATAGGGGATGGGGGGCATTTAGCCCTCTTTATTATTGTTATTTGTTTATGTCTATCTCATTTTTCTAAAACTATGTGTTGCTGTGTGCCAGAACTGGGTTACTTTGATTTTCCTATGCCCTCCTTCCACCATCAAAGTACATAATGCCTTGCACATAGTATATGTTCAATTAATATTTATTGAATTAAATTGAAGAACTGTTTGATTTTACTAATGAAATGAAACTCCCAGATTCCTTACTAATTATTTGGAATCAGTTTATTTAGATCTCAGTAGTCCCTGTGAACATTATGCCAGATTTCTAGATAAGCTTAGGAATCATTAAGCTGGAAATCTGGTGATATTACAGGGTACGATGAAGAAAATCTCTTGTTTCGGAACATTTAGCAATATACTGCCTCCTGTATTTTTAGACTTCCTCTCCTATCAATGCTGGACTGATGTAAAAGCTGTCATTTCTTAAGCATTCATTGAATGGATGTTAGAAAAGGAATAGGCTAATTGGTAAGAGAGATTAGAATCAGAGGACCTATAAGGTCAGGGTTAGTGTTGACAGGGAATTCAGAAACTCTCTAGTCTAAACCACTCCCTTACTGAATAAAGGATTTCTCCTTTACCTCATGTGGGGGGAATGATACCTCTAGCAATGAAGGACTTATCTCAATTTGGGGTTGCTCATTCTCTTTTTGAACATCTGTTTGGTAGGAAGTTGATATAGAATGGTCCAAAAGGTAGATACTGTATGCAAAAAGTAGTTAATCTATACTTAAATACATTGAATGACAGCAACATTAATATTCTTCTATAAATTAGTACTGGATTCTGGGTTGTGTTAGACCAATAAAAAATAAATCTTTATGAGATGTATGTAGGCAGCCATGGTACTTTTACACTAACATGAAGAAATTTATCCAGCAATTTCTGTACTTTTGCCTCATTGGTAGGGGAATCTGGGGCAGAGGAGAGTTAGTTTGAGTTTGCTTCAAAGTTAGTAGCCATCCAAAGAAGAGGAAAATGGAAGGGGAAGGAAAAAAATAATAATAGCTGACATTTTAAGTTTTACAAAGAAGATGAGGATATTTTGGAAGAGAAAAGGAAGGAGCAGAGAATACAACATCCTGTAGCCCAGAAACCTCAAGTTCACAGCCAAGAGGATAGAATAGGATGAATTAAGGGGGGAAATGAAGTAATGGAAGAAGGCAGATAGGAGTTTTTGATTATCTTCAAATTTGTCTATCATTTTCTCCCCTAATTTTCTAGTCTTCCAAGCAATCAATACCTTGAAGTAACCAGGCCTATTTTAATTCCAGAATGACCCCTGATATCTAAAGATGATGAATCTTCAGGCCCTGCTGACCTATTGACTTTGAATTCATTTTGCTACTACTTATGTATATACATGTTAATTTTCTCATAGAATGTCAAGGCCTTGAAGGAAAGAGTTAGTTAATTTTTATCTTTATGACCTTTGGGTCCAGCACAGTGCTGGACACTTATTATTACACCCTTAAAAAATGTCTGATTGATTGGATTACAAAGACTCAACAAGACTGGAAACTTTTGATGGATTTTGTCATTGTCAAGCCATTATTTGTATTTTTAAAAAATTGTTGTAATAATAATCTTTGTTAGTTGATCAGATAAGCCAAATCTGTGTTTATACACTCTGTTTAACTTGCAAGCCAAGTGGGAGTGTTTGGTTGATAGGACACTCTTCAGAGTCCCTAGGAGCCCTGAGGAACAAAGTGTTCCAAGCCCAAATAACTGGACACAGAAAATCATTAAAATCTGCACATAGCTTTTAATCCACATTTCCTTATCTCTAGGATTCTTAGTAGCTTCTCTTGACATTCTAAATTCCTGCAATATTATTTCCTGTTTAACTCAAAACATAATAGGTGGTTAGGAACTTTAGTGTTTTATTGTACGGCTGTTTGGTTTTGATTTGGCTTTCTGAGCTGGTCTACCAGTTTAGGAATCAGATTCATTTTTCCTTCCTTGGAAACAGAAAAATTCATGTGGCATTTGGGAGATGAACAGAAGGTAGAACTTTGCAGTAGGGTTTGATTCCCAGATGGCTTAGTGGATCGAATGCTGATGGAAAGACTGGAGGGCGAGAAGTGGAATCTGCCATAGAAGAGAACATGGCGGTCCTGGGCACTTCCTTTAAATGGTGGTGCTGGGCATATACAAAGCAACCAGAAGAGGGGGTTCAAAGGGACAGAGTCAGAAATGTGAGTGATAGAGATCCCTCTTCCTTACCCTACTAATTCTCCTCCACAGCATGGACTAGGAGGGGATATCAGACATTGAGGTTTCAATAGTTTGTCCAGATCTTGGTCTGAGAGATGAGCAAAGCCCATTTACAGAAATTTAGATTTAGAACTAGAAGGGATCTCAGGAATCCTCTAGTCCAACTCTCTCTTTTTTTTTACAAGTATTATTGATTTATTTTCCTATTTTCATTGTAAAGTATGCCTCACTGGATAAATGAGGGGAAAAAAGGGATATATACTGAAATTGTAACAGTAAGTACCAATTTGTTGGGGATTTTTAAAAATAAGAGCAGTGACCCCATGAGTTGGCATGGCTTCCCTAAAAAGCCAACCCAGTAGTCCCACAACAGAGAACAGATCATAGAAATACTTATTTTCCAGAAATAAGTCTTATACGTTATGATAGCAGAAGCAAAGTATGTCTAAGTTCTAAGGTTGCACAATGGCAAGAGATGGGATGTGAATTAGGGCTCTGAAACCAGATCCACCACACTTTTCACTATACAACGCTGCAAGTTAACAAGCAGGTCAATATTAAAGGTGCTCAATAGCATATTTGTGACCACTGCTCAATGGGATCTCTGCTTTTAACCTTCTGCTCCTTGTTATATGAGTGAAAATATAGAACAGTGAATGTGAATATGCAGCCAGAAAGAAGCAAAGAAAATCAATTAATTAAATAAAAAATTTCAAAGTAAAAAAAAGAAAGAAGCAAATATCTATGGGTAGTAGGAGAGACTTTTTAAAACAAGAGCTGCTATGGACATCTGACTTTTGGCAACCTTGGTCCTACCAATACATAGTAAACAACAACTGTGCTCAAGTCCCTTTACTTTGCAAATGCTCTGAGGATTCTTTGTTAACAGCTTATTGACTCCCTTTTTCTGTGGTAGGGAAATCTTGCTTATGAACAGCTTTATATAACAATGTAGGGGTTCTTAACCTAGGGTTTGTCAATTTTAAGACAAGTTCTTTTTAATAACTGTGTTTTAATAACTATGTAATCCTAATTTTGTTTTATGCATTTGAAAGCATTATTCTGAAGAGTCCATAGGTTACACCAGACTGCCAAAGGAGGGACCATGACTCAAAAAATAGTTAAGAACTCTTGAGTTAGATAACAAGGAGGAAAAGCATCCTTTAGAGCAATTTAGTGTAGGGAACCACCTATCTCAGTATCTCCAGTGGGGAGTGATGTGGTGAAGCAAAGCATACCATGGTCAGGAAAAATCTTTATAACAATGAATTTAATCCTTTAGGGAAAGGCCAAATTATGGTTAATATATCAGTTTAAGTCAGTTATGTAGAAAAAAAGATTTCAGAAGAATTTCCCTAATATATGGAAACATTCAGGTTTCAAAAGAATCCAATTCAGATCTTCTAGACATTTCACTTTTGTGAAATATTTCTTTTGCCACTGTCACTAGATGAATGGGAGACAGTGTGGTATGTTGGAAAGAGTCTTTGAGGGAGGAGAGTCAGGAAACCTGGCTTCTCATCTCAGTGCTGTCACTCACTCACTGGGTGAATTTGGGCAACTCTGAATCTTCTCTGACTTTTTCGTTTTCATCTCTAAAATAGAGGAGGAATAAATGATGGAGGTCTCTCTGAAGTTCTATGACTCATTCTCTAAATCAGGTGTTACTATATATTACACATTTATCTGAATACTCTAATCTTACCTTCAGGAAAGTAAAAGTGCCATTTAATTTACCTATTATGTCTAAAACAATTAGCAATCAGCAAAGTTAATCCTTTAACTGACAGAGGAAGCTGGAAAACTGAAATGGCTCCGATGACAAAATTGGGTCAATTTTCCTAGAAACACTCTTGGTGTTTCTCCCCCCACCCCATCTATCAGCCTAATTGTGCAGAGATCCAGTTTTAACAGGTAGATGAATTTAAGTAACAACAGCAAATCATCTCTACTTTCTTGGCTTTGCTGATTGTTTTAGGTAGATTGAGTGAATTAGATAAAACTATCATCTACATGAAGGTAAAATGAAAGAAATGCAATATTGTATAATATCATTTTGCTGTTGAATTGTTTCAGTCATGTTTGATTCTTCACGACTCATTTGGTATTTTCTTGGCAAAGATACTGGAGTGGCTTTGCCATGTCCTTCTCCAGCTCATTTTACAGAGGAGGAAACTGGGGCAAACAGGGCTAAATGACTTGCCCAGAGTCACACAGCTAGTATCTGAGGTGTGGAAATGATGATGGAGACACCAGGGATGTTTCAATTACTTAATTACTAACTAATCTTCCTCACAACAGTTGCCACATTTGAACCCATATCTTCCTGATTCCAATACTGGCATTCTACCCATTGCTCCAACTAGCTAGCTGCCCTGTGATTGTTGGCAGTTTTCTCCATCCCTCTGAGCCTGTTTCCTCATCTCTCAAATGAAAGGCTTTGACCTCGAAGGTCTCTTCCAACTCTAACTTCATTCATGACTCTAACTTTCATGATCCTAATTCATGACACTAACATTTCATCATCTTTCCCTTGCCATGTCATGCTTATTATTGCTCTTATCCCACCTTCCAAGGTAGCTGTAGATGATGCAGAGACTTGAACTCTGAATCTAAAGTCTGGAAGAACTGAGTTCAAATCCAGGCTCAGGCACTCACTTATAAGATTTGTGGCTCTGGACAAGTTACTTAACTGTTTCCTCATCAATTTAAAGAGGATAATAATAGTGCTTGCTTCCTAGAGTTTTCATGAGGGCTAAATGTAACGATTTTTATAAGCCACTTTGTAAACTTTAAAACTCTCTATAAACATTACTTATTATTATTGTTCTTAGTGGTGTTAGGTCCTTTTCCCTCTGGATAGTGTCCTGTTTTGTTTTGTTTTGTTTTGTTTTGTTTTGCTTAATTAGGAGTTCAGTCTTTCTTGATTACTAAAAAGATATTAAACCATTAGTGACAGATACTTCTTAATGACGCAAAAGAGTGGTAAATGGAAATGATTTAAATAGCTCCAAACCACTTTCTATCACAGTGCAAAAGCAGTCATTAGGCTATTTAATTAGGCTGGCTAATCTACTTGCAGACTAAATCCAATATTACAAAAATCTGAAATAAGTAAATTCATGTTTTGCTGAAACAATCTGTGTCCATCTCTTCCTCCCTTAAGGAACGCTAATTTATTGGGACTGCTGCTAAAGCATTCCCCAAACACAAAGCTGCAAGCTCTTGCTAAGTGACACAGTTACTGCTCTGTGTCTATACTTGTTAAAAGCCAGGGAGAAGAAAAAGGTCTGGGGCTGCTGTCAGCCCTAGGTTGTCTCATCACTAAGGGAGGTGAATTAGTTCCGGCTTCTGCCTTTCTACTGCAAGGGAAGGGAGAGGAGACCTGGCCATGATCCAGTTAATTTGATCTATATAGAGAGCCAAAGAGCCCAGCTGAGTTAGCTCCCCTGCCTGTCTACACTGATCCCCAAAGCCTACCTCTCTGGCAATTCCAGGCTGTGAAGGTCTACTGGATCACTGCATTTCCAGTTAATTGCTGCAACGAAGATTCAAAAAGCTACTTTAAAAAAAAAAAAACAGTGGACAGAGAGAACCTCTCAATTTGTGTGTCTAGACAATTTGTGTGTTCCTAGACAAGAGGACCTTTCCTTCTCTAGGTCATCAGTGACTTTTTCTCCTTCTTCCATATCCAATTAGTTTCCAAGCTCTGCTGGTGCCACCTCTATAATGCCATCAAGTCAATAAACACTTATTATTGGCCTACTATATGCCAGGCACTGAAGATACAAAAAGCACTCTTAAGCAGTCGATGATCTAATGGGGGAGACCACATGCAAACAAGTATAAAAAGCAAGCTCTAGAGAGGGTAAGTAGGAAATAATTAAAAGAGGGAAAGCACTGGTATTAAGAGGGGTTAGGGAAAACTTCCTATAGGTGGTCAGTCGTTGGAGAGGAAGATGGAGAACATTCCAGGCATGGAGGGAAAGCTAGAGACAATGCTAGGAACCAAGAAGTGGAGTGTCTTGTTTGTGGAATAGCCAGCTCAGTAACACTGGATGGAAGAATATGTGTCAAAGAGACTAAACTATTAAAAAGACTGGGAAGATAGGAGAGGACTATGGTATAAAGGACTTTGAATGCCAAACAGGGTGTTTTACATTTGCTTCTGTAGACAATGGGAAGGCAAAGGAACTTATTGAGTGAATGGAAGAGGGAGTCACAATCAGGCTTGCATTTTAGGAAAATCACTTTAGGATATGGATAGAGGATGACCTGGAGTGAGGAGACATTTGAGGGAGACAGATTTACTAGCAGGATATTACAGTAATCAAGCTTTGAGGTGGTGAGGACCTGCACCAGTGGGGTGGAAGTATGAAAGGCATATTTGAGAAATGTTGCAGAGCCAAAATCCATAGTTCTTGGCAATGGTTTGAATATGGGGAGTCCAGGATGACTCCTAGGTTGTGAATCTGAGGCACTGGGAAGATGGTGTTGCCCTCTATAGTAAAAGGGAAGGTTAGAGGGATGGAGGGTTTGGGAAGAAAGAGAATGACTTCTGTTTTGGACATGTTATGTTCAAGATGTCTACTGACATTTGGTTCAAGTTGTCTGAGAGGTAGTTGGAGATGTGAGATTGGAAGTGAACAGAGGAATTAGGGCTAGAAAGGAAGATTTGAAAATCATCAGCATAAAGACAGTAATTAAATTCGTAGGAGGCAATGTGATCAATTGAAGTATAGAGGGAGAAGAGAAAAGGACCTAGGACATAACCCTGAGGGACACTTATGGGATGTGGAGGATGATCCAGCAAGGGAGACAGGGACAGAGTAGTCGGAGAGGCAGGAAGAGGATAAAGTGGGGTCCTGAAAACCTAAAGAGAAAATATAAAGGAAGAGAGAAATCAATAGTGTCAAAGGCTGCAGAAAGGTCAAGGAGAATAAGATTTGAGAAAAGATCATTGGATTTGGCAACTAGGAGATCATTTGTAACTTTGGAGAGAGCAGAAGAGAAATAGAATGATAGTTAATAGGGATGGAAGGATCAAATGAAGGTCATTTTCTTTCTTTCTTCTTCTTTTTTTATGTTAGGGAATACCTGGGCATATTTGTTGGCAATAGGAAATGAGCTAGTTGAGAGGAAGAGATTGTTCAGTTCCAGTTACTACTTCTCTTGCCCTGATTCTCATCCCTTCAGTTTTTGCTGTTTTGGTTCTATAATTATAAGCTCACAGTAGGTGTCAAATGGGATAGGATGCTTTTTGGGTGGGGTAGGGGAAAATGTGGTTAGCCTGCAGTGACTGAATTTAGGGCTTTAAAGTGACTTTTCATTTATTAGTTATAGTTTTGGTTTTCACTGAGAGGAGTTTCTTAGTCTGCTAGATAACAATTCCATGATACTCCAGATACCCCCTCTGGTTTCCTAGCCACAGCAGTTGTCTTGCCCTACTGTGGGTACCACTTTTCCCTTTTCCAAACATAGAACTTCCTAATATGATACCCCAGGATGACTCCAACTCATTCCTGAATGATTAACATGCTCCCACCCCATCATACTCTCCCTATCCCAGCAATTCCATCCCCTCAATTATTACTATTCAGATCCCTTCCTTTATTCCTATCACCCCTAACTCAGACCCCAACTACATTATACTCTAAAGGTACCTTCTTCTCCTTCCACTGTGCTCTCTGGAATGCTTGCTCCATAATTTAAACATTTCAACAAACATTTATTAAGTATTTCCTAAGTGCCAGGTACTGTGCTAAGAAGAAAACAAAGAAGAAAACAAAAGAGAGTCCCTGCCCTCAAAGAGTTTATAATCTAATAGGGAAAAATAAAACACAAAAGGAGGCTTCAAAGCAGTTGGTGGAGGAATTCCCCAAGGAGTATTCAGCATGGCGGCATGATGTTTGAAGGAGTTAAAAGCAAAGAGAGCTGTTGATGGAAATGAAGTCATCTGGAAAGTTTTGAGCTTTCTGAAAAAGGTGGCTTTGGAGGATTTTATTATTCTACTTTTCAGCCTTCCAAATGGAGGGGAGAGGCAACTGAGGAAGTTGAGAAAGGTCTAACCTTTAGTCATGTCTAACTCTTCATGATACTATTTAGGATTTTCTTGGGAAAGACACTAGAATAGTTTGCCATTTTCTTATCTATATCATTTTACAAATGAGAAATCGAGGCAAAGAGGGTTAAGTGACTTGCCCAGAGTCACAAGGCGGCTAGTAAGTGTCTGAGGGAAGATTTGAATTTATAAAGATCTCTTCCTGACTCCAGGACTGGATGCTCTTATCCATTGTACCATCTGGTTACTTCTGTTGAGAAAGTGTTGAGGTACATTGAGGTACAATGAGATTTCAGCTGATCAATTTATCTTGGGGGAGGAATAGGTAACAAAACAGCTTTTATCTTAAAACCTAACCTAGACTAGCTATTGCTCTTTATCTCTCCTCAAGCAGGTTGTCTGTGTCTTTGAAAAGGCTATCTGGTAGATATATAGTAAGTGCCTTCACTTTATTTCCTCTCATTCTATTTTTAACTTTCTGCAATCTGCCTTCATTCAACTGAAATAACTTTCTCCAAAGTTGCTAATGAGTACTTAGTTGCCAAATCTAAATGCCTTTTCTCAATCCTCTCTACCTTGACCTTTCTACAGCCTTTTTGATCACCTTCTCTACTAGATATTCATTTCTCTGCAGGTTTTTGTGACATTTTCTCTTAGTTCTATTACTTGTCCACCTGCTCCTTCTCAGTTTCCTTTGTTGGATCTTCATCCATTTCATGCATGCTAATCATGGCGATCTTCCAGTGCTTCACTCTGGGTTTTCTTCTCTTTTCTCTCTATACTATTGCATTTGATGATCATTATCAGTTGCTATGAATTAAAATATCCTCTCTTTGCATATGATTCTCAGATCTATTTATGCACTCCTACCCACTTTCTTGACCTCATCTTAATTCTCTAACTACCTATTTTGAACTGAATGTCCTATAGACATCTTAAATTCAAGAGATCCAAAACTGACCTCATTTTTTCCCCCAAACCCCTTCCTCTTCTCAACTTTCCTTTTACTCTTGAGGGTACCACCATCTTCCTAGTCATCCAAGCTCATAACCTTGGTGTGTTAACTCCTTGACTTCTTGACTCTGACTCCTCAGTCTCTCTCACCTCCCTCCATTCTATATCCAATTGATTGTCAGTGGTATCAATGATACCTTCATAACATCTATTATATAAACCCTGTTTTTCTTCTCTAACACCACTACCCTTCGGGAGCAGATTCTTGTCACCTCAAACCTTTATTGTTGCAGTAGCCATTTGGTTGCTTTCTATATCTCAAGTCCCTCTCCTCTCTAGGTCACCTTCTACTCAGCTATCAAAGAAATCTGCCTAAAGTACAGGTCTGACTATGCTCCTTCTCTATTTGGTAAACTCTAGTGGCTACCTATTGTCGCCAGCATCAAATATAACATTTTCTGGAATTTAAAGTGCTTCATAACCCATCTCTTTCTAGAATTCTTATATATTATTCCCTTTTGTGTGCTTTCTGATACAGTGATATTGGCCTTCTTATTATTCTTTGAACATGGTACTCCATTTCCAACCTCTGGGCATTTTCACTGGTTGTTCCTCTTCCTGTAATTCTCTTCATCATCATATTTGCTTCCTGAATTCCCTGTTTTCCTTGCAGTCTCATAGCTAAAGTCCCATCTTCTTCAATAAGCCTTTCCTAGACCTCCTTTATTGTAGTGCCTTCTCTTTGTTGATTATCTCTAATTTATCCTCTCTATATCTTGTTTATACATAGTTTTTGGATGTTTTCTCAATGATAAATGATAATTTATATAATGTCTTCATTTTTACAAAACATTTTATATATAAGTACTTCACTTGATATTCATAACATCCATGTGAAGAAGTATCATTACCGCAATTTATAGATGAAGAACCTGAGGTTCAAATACATTATGACTGGTCTGTGGTTGCATAGATGGTGGGAATCTGAACTGAGTTTCAAGCCCAGGTTTTCTAGCTCCCAGTCCAGTGATTTAAAAAAAAGAAAGGTTTCTATTGCTGATTTTTCTCTTTCCCCACCTCCCACTTTTGTTCCTTCCCACAGACCTCTCCTCTCCACCCCTACCACAAAGAACATACCCTCTTTACGAAGAAGTATAAACAAATCACTCTATTGGTAATGTCTGGCAATGTATTACTCCTGTGCCTATATTGTACCACTTCTCTAATAAGAAGTAGGAAGCACACTTTGTTCTCAGTCCTTTGATATTGTGATCTACTGCTATTTCCACTATACCAAATCTCAAGTCATTAGATGACTTTGAGCTTCTAGTTTCATCTTCTATGTATTGGTTGTCCCACTTGTTATATGAGTTTGAATTTTCTTAAGCCTGTAATTCAAATCTGTAAATTTGCTGACCATGAGGAGAGATGAAGGATTGTTTTTTTTCTTTTTATTCTGTTTGGAAAGCCAAAAATATTTTTTAAATCATTCTTTTGAGTGATGACAGATCTTATTTAAGAGTCTACAAAGTCATGGGGCTTGATGTCTGATATTAAACTTACTCTATTTCTCACAAACTTGCCCTTGCTCCTTATACCCCTATTCCTGTTAATAGTACCAAGATTCAGGGAACATGTAGGTGATACAGTGGATTGAGAGTCAGGTCTAGAAATGGGAGGTCCTGGGTTCAAATTTAGTCTCAGACACTTATTAGCTATGTGACCCTGGGCAAGTCATTTAACCACCCATTGCCTAGACTTTACTGCTCTTCTGCCTTGGAGTATATATGGTACAAAACAATATACAGCATCAATTCCAAGACAGAAGGTAAAGGTTTAAAAAAAGTCCCAACATTCTTCTAGTCCCTCTGATTTAACATTGCAGGGTTACATACATAACTTCTTTCTCCTCCATCTTCTACATCCAACCAGTTGATAAATCGTCACATCATTCACACAATATTTTTCCAATATGCTCCTTCTGTCCATTTCTAATTGCAACCTCCCCAGGTCAGACCCACATCACATGCCACTCTTACTATAGTAAAACCAGATTGTTCTAGTCAGTTCTGAGCACTCTACATTTTAAGATGGATTTTGATCAGCTTGACTGCATTTTAAGAGTCTGATCAGGAATATGAGAAGACCCGAAACCATGGCACAAGAAGACTGGATAAAGAAAATTGGAATGTTTAGTATAGAGAGGAGAAGGTTTAGGTTTAAATTTTATCCATAGCTTTGTAATATTAAAGTTAAGTAGTTCGTCTGGGAGGCCTAATTATGCATTAAATTAATGGAACATAAGGGTGTATTCTAAATTTTAAAAGATTCTCCTCATGAGGGCCAGAGAATATCAGTTGGTGTTTTGCCTCCCTATAGTCAATAAGCTCTTTGATGGCAGGGGCCTTGACTTAATTCATTTTGTAACTTCAGGGCCCAACACAATGCTTTAAATAGATGCTTGCTATAGGGGCAGCTGGATAGCTCAGTGGAGTGAGAGTCAGGCCTAGAGACAGGACGTCCTAGGTTCAAACCTGGCCTCAGCCACTTCCCAGCTGTGTGACCCTGGGCAAGTCACTTGACCCCCATTGCCCACCCTTACCAATCTTCCACCTATGAGACAATACACCGAAGTACAAGGGTTTAAAAAAAATTTAAAAAAATTTAAATAGATGCTTGCTATATTTGTCGAATTGGCTTGAAGTTCAATTAAATAAATCCAGAATGCATTTCTCAAGGAGGCACTGTGTTAAGCAGGGAGAATAGAAAAATAGAGAGAGAGTAGACCATATTTTCAAGAAGCAAAGGGTGAGTCAAGGAGAAGTGGGATCTCATTAATGTTTAGTGGTTGGATGCCCATTAGGAGCAGGTAACAGGATATGATATGGAAATCTGAGTTGCAAATCTTATTGCCAGGGTAGTTCCATGTCTGGTGGTGGGAAATGATTAAGCCATTGACATAGCATTGGCATCTGTCCTTCTGCAAAGCTGTCTTTACACCACTAAAGGCATGAGGGCCCCTGTGTTCTGGGGCTCTGGGTGTCTGTGATGAATTTCCATTTTCTTGTTTTGAGCTTTGCAGATCACTTATTTTCAAACTGACCTCTGTGGTATCCCTAGGCCTAATTTCCTTGTCAATCACTTTGGCTATTTTCTGAGTGTTCTGAGCCCTAGTAAGGATTATCCATTTATCAGGATCCATTTGAAATCCAGAGTTTGCCACTTACTGCCTGGATGACCATGAGTAAGTTATTAAGATTCTTTCCCCTCAGTTTTCTCTTCTGTAAAATGAAGATCTGTTAAAAACAAACAAACAAAAATAATCAATTGATCAATAAGTGTCTAAAAGCATAATTCTGTAATAGACCTACTATGCTAAGCACTAGAGGTAGAAAAAGGCAGCTAACAACTATATATGTGAAAGATCTTTGCAGGGCACTGAGATGGAATTTCAGAAGAGGAGGTACTAGTGGTGGGGATGGGAGTGGGGGAGAGCACTGGAAAGGCCCCTCTATGGAAGGAAGATGGATTGGGGGAAAGTCTTGAAGGTAATCAGGAATAAGAGGGCAGCCAGTGGATCTTTCCAGTTCCAAATGTCTGATTCTCTCACTTTACAGGAGTGAAACCAGGTCAGGCCCAAGAATTCAACCTTGGCCATCTAGGATGGGGCGGTAATTATGGAGGAAGTGGGAATAAATACCAGAGTTAATGAGGGAGGCTTACCCCATCTTAACACACATGCCAGATAGGCTTGTTTCATTCTGTTCTCTGGCATTCAGTCTTCTTGGGAAAATTTCTGCTGTTTTGGTTCTGTTATAAGCTCACAGCAGGTATCACAATAATCACAATATTATTTTTTTTGTGGGGTGGCCAAAAAAAGTGGTTAGTCCATAGTGAGTTCATGATAGAAAAGGTACTCATGGATGAGTAATTATAGTCTTGTTTTTTTTTTATTTTTATAATTCTTAAAGACTTCTAAGAAGAATCATGCAACAAAATTCACACTTGGCATTTATTATTAAAACTGAATTTTTATTCAGATTGGAAAATGTCACAAAGTCCAAAATAATAGAATTACACATATTCTTCCTGGGCTTAAAAAAATAAACCTCCTAGAAAGGAAGGAAACACTCATTTATATAGTACTTATTATGTGCTAGGCACTGTACTAACTACTTTACAAATATTAACTCATTTGATCTTCATAATGACTCTGGGAGGTAGATGCTATTATTATTCCTATTTTATAGTTGAGGAAACTGAGGCATTAGGGTTTATAGAAGTTTAGGTGAGAGATAAAGAAGGCCTGGGCTAGGGTCATGCCAGTTTGAATAGAGAAGAGGGGAAATGTGGGAGAGAGATTCCTAAAGTGTAATTGATAAAACTAGGGAACTGATTGGATCTAGGGAGCTATGGAGAAGAAATAGTTAAAAATATGTAGATAAAAACAGGATTCTAAGAAGAGGTCTATAGGTTTTACTAGCCTGCCAGAAGAATCCATGAAACAGAAAAAGCTAAGTCTGAGATCTCAAGTCTATGTGACAGATTGGATGGGTGAACCAGAAACAGAATTTCTGAAGGGGAAAGAATGATGAGTTCAGCATTAGACTGTATGAATTTGAGGTGTGGGGTGTACAAATGTCTATCAAGTTACTGGAATTTCAGAACAATCAAATGTATACTTGGATATGTCAAATCTACCATCAGTCCAGTAATCCTTTCTCTCTCTTCCCTGGTAAGCATCATTCAGCATTTGCTTGATTATGTCCAGCTACATCTTTCTCTCTTTTTTTTCAAATCCTTTTTCCTAGTAGGTTCAGTTAAGGAAACCCATCTTCTATTTTCTGCCCTTTGATTCTAGGGCTGCAAAACAGAGCAGATCTTTTCTATATGGTAGGCTTTCTGAAGATAGCCACACTTCAATGTTTTTTCTTCTCTAGGGAAGGTATTCCTAATTTATAGGTTGACATTTCTATGGTTTCTCATCTTCTTCATCTGCAAAGTGAAGGGGTTTAGCTAGATGATATCTACAGCCCTAAATTTATAATCCTCTAGGCTAACAAACTCTGTTTTGGACCTTGTGAATTAGAAGTGTGGGCATTACAAATGTCTATCAGGTCATTGGAAATTCAGAACAGACAAATTTATATTTGGATATGTCAAATCTACCATGAGTCCAGTAATCTTCTCTCAATCATCCCTGGAAAGTGTCATTCAGCATCTGTTCTATTATGTCCCATCACCATTCTCATTTTCTGGATTATGTCCATGAGATGCATTTATGCCTTCCTAATTTTCTAGTTTCTTTACCCTTTGCTCCTCTCCACATCCCCTAAAATCTAGCAAAACTGACCTTCTCTCTCTCTCTGTTTTGGCCACAGCACTCCAATTCCTGATCATTTATACCTTTTCCTTGGTTGTCCCCTGGAATGATCCCTTCTGCCTTACAGCACTACCTCCTGGATTCCTTGAGTTTTCCTCCTTCATATTCTCTCTTTCATGAGAAATCTTTCACAGCTCTCTTTCTTTACCCCTTCCATTCAGTCACTTCCCTCAGAAATCATCTTCCATTGACACTATGTAGATTGTGAAGGTTGTCTTTTCCATTAGAATGTGAGATTCTTGGAGACAGGGATCCTATTTTGTTGCTTTTATGTTTTTTTTTTAATGCCTTTCTTTGCAGCATTTAATTGCTCAGCCCCTTGAACACAGTAGGCGCTTATTAAAGGCTTGTTGATTGACTGACAGCATTAGTTGCTTTAAACAGGGCATCGACTAACTATGGTTGGCAAGAAAAAAAAATGTAGATGGGCTTACGTAAATTGGATTACTTCTCTCATTGGGATCCCTTTCCTTTTCAGTCTATATTATTGGTATTCATTAATTCATCCCCGTTCATAGGTATTTCTAGAGCTTGTTCTTTTAGAGTGCTGAGGGTATTGTGTTGAAAAGTGAGACACAAGATTCCTCCTGTTCCAAATTGGCAGCTTGGGTTATGTTTTGGCACACAGCTCAGTGTTCCAGATGATGGGGCTCTTGGCTTTAATTCCATCTGCTGTAAAATAGCACACAAATTATGCCAGGATCCAGAAAGGTTACACGTCCTTGTACACATTTTGAGGGTTGCCAAGAAGCTATAATCTGCCTTGTAGATCTTTTTCTTTCCAAACTTCTGCAGCTTTGTTATTACAAGAGTAGGACTCATTATGCATTGGGTTGGAAGATGGTAGAAACCATTTTTTCCCCTTATCTACGGCATCATCGGCATCATCGCATTGGGGGCTCTTGGCAGCTGTCATTTTAAAGGAGGTGCCCTGGTAGGTGAGTGGGTTGAGGTGGCCCTGGATTAGTCCATACCACCATGAGCACTTCTGGCCTTCTTCTCCCTAATGACCACAAGGATCTGGAAGAGGCTGCCCTGAAGGGCGATCAGAGCTTGTTTACATAACATAGGACAGAGTGTAACAAGCACCAGATGGTCACCACAGGCTTGTGGTTTGTTGTGTTTCACCCATTAAGCCGTTTCTAATTTCTGTTTGCAATCACTAAAAGTTAATCTGCAAAATTATTTCTGCATTCTCTACTGCCTAGTGAAATGTTCAAAGGGATTATCTTCTTAAAGGAGCACTCCTAAAGCTCACCCATGACTTAAGCCTGGCAACCTCCATGGTCCAGCCGCCGCCTGGGTATTTGAGGACATGTGAGCATGACTCAAAAATTCAGAATAAGCAAAGCCCATGCTGTTGCAACATGATCACGATTTTGAGAAATCCAGCAGTCTTCTGAACAACGGAGCTTTGTAAAAAATGGGAAATGTTTTACACCTGAGGTTCTTAATTTTATTTTTTTTGTGTGTGTTTATCTTGGATCTATTTGGAAGTCTGGTGAAGCTTGGAGAGTCCTTCTCAGAATCATTTTTAAAATGTATTAAGTGAAATGAAAGAAAACAAATTAGATTGGAATATAGTTATCAAAATGTGTTTTAAACAGTTCAGGTTAGGAATCTCCATTTTAGAGGCTGTTTGGCAATTATGAGTTTTTGTTTCAAGTGGAACCAAAATGATTTGTATAAAATTCTAATCTTGAGATTTGCTAGCATTGCTGCATGTTAACTTATCCACCAATGACAACTCCACTCTAACAGAGGATGCCCAAGAGCAGTTTAATTTTCTGATAACATAGCATCTCACCCACCTTTTTTTTTCTATCTGATTTTGTGCTTCATTGGCATGACTTTACCAATTCAGATTGGCATCTGTTCAGCGACTTCCAGGCTTAATGAATTTTCTGAATCACTAAGAGATTTAATTCTTTCCCAAGATCACAGAACTAGTATTTTGGACTGGAACTCAAATTTAGATTGCTTGAAAGTCAGTGCTCTCCATTCATTATGTCCAGTCACATTTCTGTTTTGTTTTGTTTATTTGTTTGTTTGTTTGTTTTTGCAAATCTTTTTTCCTAGTAGGTTCAGCTAGGGAAACCTATCTTCTATTTTCTGCCCTTTGATTCTAGATCTGCCAAACAGAGCAGATCTTTTCTATATGGCAGCCTTTCTAAAGATAGTCACATTTCAGTGTTTCTTTCTTCTCTAGGGCAGGTAATCCTAATTCTTAGTATGACATTTCTATGGTTTCTCATCTTCTTCATCTGCAAAGTGAAGGGGTTTAGTTAGATGATATCTACAGCCCTATCCATGCTCTGCCTCATATTTTAATTATATCTTTGCATTAATAGTTGGTGCTTTTTAGATGTGTAGATGTGATTCTGGTCACTTATGCCAATGAGGCTTTCATAGATACTACCAAAATGGAAATGTGTGGAACATGGGCTTGGTAATGGGCAGTGTAATTATAGTCTGAGGATCAGTTTAGGCAAATTTGAAGAGGACACTTACTAGAAGGATAGTCAGCAGGTGATTATTTGTTTATGGTCCCCTATGTAGCAGAACCAAAGCATCTTAAGAGTTGGAAGGGATATCAGAAGCTAGTCCACAACATACATGGCTCTTATTGTTAGGAAATCTTGCCAGGCCTAAATTTTTCTCCTGAAATTTCTTCTGCTCTCAGCTCTACTTCCTTCCTTTCTCCCAGAAATCCTCTTCTTTCCATATTAAACATCTTTGTTTTTCACAAACATATGTGAAATTTCCAATTTCCAATTTTTTAAACTTGAGTGTAAGACTTCACATTTTAAGAAATTGAGAGATTAGAATCTAAAGACTTTGACCTGATGCAAAATGGCTTTTTTAAAGATGAATGGAAAAGCATTTATTAAATTATGACCTTAAGACCCTCCATCATCTTTGTCACCCACATTTGGACCTACTCTAGCCCACCAATACCTTCCATAGAACATGATACCCAGAACACCAACACTCTAGATGTGATCTGATCAGGGCAGAACTGGAACTTTCTAGTCCTGGACTGTATCTCTGTCTCCTCCAATGCCAGCTATGACCACAGTAGCATTTCTGACTTCATACCACATTCCCAAACCTATACTGAACCTGAAGCCCACCAAAACCTCTAGATCTTACCCATACAATTTTCTATATCCCTTTACTCAATTTCCAATTTCCAATTTTTTAAACTTGAGTGTAAGACTTTACATTTTTCCCCTTTTTAAGGAGTGGAGAGATTAGGATCTACATGTATTAGAAAGTTTTTGAGCTGACACAAAATGACTTTTTTGAAACGGAATGGAAAAGAATTTATTAAAAGTAGGTACTATGTTGACAATGTTGTGCTAAGGGCTAGTTCTGAGAAACCACATACAAAAGAATTTAGGGAGGACAAAGGACAAAAAAAACTTGGTAGACCTTATGGTTCAGTGATGGAGCAGATGGTAAAGCCTTGGAGTCATGGAGTTAGACTCTCAAATGTTGAATGTCTTGACATACATGAAATATTAAAATCCATGAATTACTATGAACATTTTGAACTACTGAAGGAGAAAACATCATGTAGTGGAAAGAAAACGATATTTGAAGGCAGAACTGAGTTGAAATTCATATGTAACAATGGGTAAGTCTCTTTATTACTCTGGGTTTCAGTTTAGGGAATCAGTGCAATGAGATTGGAAAATGTTGGACTTAGACTCATAAAGTATGAGTTCAAAGCTCAGCTTTGTTCCTATTTGTATGAACTTGGGCAGGTCCCTTTATTCTCCTTCAGCCTCAGTTTCTTTATTGGTAAAATGAAGAATTTGGACTAGTTGATTTCTAAGATCCCTTCACTCTAAGTCTATGAACCTGTCTTATTTTCTAAGGTCCATTTAAGCTTTAGTTTCTAAAATCCTTGTCATTTCCCTACTAGATTATATGATTGAAAAAAATCAAGATTTGGGAGGATTTCTATAATCTGGTATAGTGAGTTGAATGTATCAAAATAAAGTGAATAGGGCTAAATGCACTCAGATTCCAAAATAATCAGCTATAGAAGAAATGAATTCCAAGAAAGCAATAGTTCATTTAGAAAAGATGTGCAATGTATGAAATTGTTAGTGATTTGACTTCTCAAAAAAAAGCCCTAATTTAAGACACTGAATTCATGAAAAAATAGTATGCAGTATAGGGGAAATGAAAATTCTACCATATTCTGTTTTGGTTAGACCACATCCAGATTATTATGCTTAATTGTGAGAACTATATTTTAAAATAGCTAATAATAACAATGGCTAGCCTTTATATAACACTTTAAAGTTTGCTAAGCACTGTATGAACATCATCTCTCTTTAACCTCACCTCGACTCTGGAAGGCAGGTGCTATTATTATCCCTATTTTACAGATGAAGAAAAATGAGGTTCAGAAAGGTTAAAAGACTTGGCCGTGGTCAAACAGCCAATCAGTGTCTGACGCTGATTTCAGACTGGGGTCTTCCTGATTTCAAGTCTAACACACTTGACTTGTGCCATTGAGTGCCAGATGAGATAAGATGGGGCATATTCAGAGGAGGCTGAGTATAACGGTAAGGGATTTTGATAAGGTTATATGAAGATAAATTGAAAGAACCTTATTGAATAGAAGAGAAGAACTGGAGGAAACTTGATAAATGAAGGGCTATTATGTAAAGTAGGGATTAGATTTGTTTTGTGTGTTTCTACAGGACAGAACTACTAGAATCATTTGATAAAACATGAGAATGAATTTGCCATGATTTAGGTAATCTTACTTGTGAGGACATGTATTTTTCTTGTCCCCCCCTCTCCATGGTCATTGAAGAAAAGATTTAAATTTTTTAAAATTTATTTTTATTTTTAAAAAACCCTTACCTTTCATCTTAGAATTAATACTATGTATTGGTTCTAAGGCAAAAGAGTGGTAATGTCTAGGCACTTGGGGTTAAGAGGGTTAAGGGACCTGCCCAGAGTCATGCAGCTAGGAAGTGTCTATAGGCAGATTTGAACCCAGGACCTCCCGTCTCTAGGGTTGGCTCTCTATCCACTGGACCACCTAGTTGCCCCTAGAGAGGTGATTTTGAAGATTTTTTTCACTGAGGAATCATAACCGGGCAACTACAGATATATGCTGCTACAGAGAAAGATCAGATGTTTCTTGGAAGCCTCTTGCAAGATCTTTTGATATATAAATGCATCAAAATGCTAACATATATTGGGTCTTAGATTAGACCCAAAGAAATTCCATCTATAAGCTCAGGAGGCCAAGGTGAAAATTAGAAGGTCATTTCCTATTGCCTTGTGTGAAAAGTAGGGTTAGGCTAAACAGCAGAAAAAAATTAAAAGAGAATTGAAATTAGGGTTAGCTCTGTCTGCCACATTTATCAGAAACCTTGCTGTTGGAATCACACGGTACACAGAAACAATTATTTGTCTCAGTTTACCTACATTGTAAACTTGGCTTCCTGTTGTTCTAGTAAACTCAAACCTAAAAAGTGATAGCAACTCTTATCGTTGCTACATACAATAAATAATGGGACCCTTATTCTTCAGCAAGTGATGTTAGAGAGGAATTATGTAGAAAGAGCCCTGGATTGGGGTGTCAGAAGACTTGGGATCATATTCCTGCTCTGTTATTCACTTTAGTAACTTCCTCTCTTAGGTCTTAGTTCATTCATGTATTGATAAAAGGAGGTTGGACTCTCACTGTAAAGTCCATGGCTCCAATATTCTTTCATACTCTATTTCCTGTTCATCTCTCCTGAGAGTTGTCCAAAGCCCCAGTGAAAGAGACTTAATATGTAAACAGAAAATCTGGCTGTCATTTTCAGAGTTTTATTTTCTTTTCTCCCTTTTTAATCTAGAGGGCAGAACAGATGGCCAGATGTCAATGTGATGCTTGTAGTTGATGGCTTAATGAAGTTATTGACTTCTTCGTATACACTAGAAGGGAGCAAAGAGGGATTAGGGTTTAATATTTGCTTGATTCAAATTAGAAGGATATGAGATTCAGGTCAGTTATTACCCAATCAAAGAATTTTGGATTTTTTTCAGGAATGGGTCCCTTGTGCTCAGCATCCCTTGCCAAATTAATATACAAGCCGTCAAAAATGCAAGTTATTAGAGAAAGTCATGGTAGTGTGCTGAGTGGGTCCACTCTATATTTATTCATGCCCTATAACCTCAGTTTGGTACTCATTTCTGTACTGCATCTCCCTGACACTCCATTGTCAAAGCATCTTGGGTTCTTGAAAGGTATAATCAGGAGAGCCCAAGCTCTGGAAAGAAAGCATACCAAGCTAGAATGGCTTTGAGAAAAATGTCAAGGTTGGTCTACTCGTCTTCTTCTTTTTTTTTTTGAACCCTTATCATCTATCTTAGAATTGATACTACCATTTCCA
This sequence comes from Gracilinanus agilis, assembly GCF_016433145.1. NCBI lineage: Eukaryota > Metazoa > Chordata > Mammalia > Didelphimorphia > Didelphidae > Gracilinanus > Gracilinanus agilis. Next base: position 230,350,525 of record NC_058135.1, on the reverse strand, counting down.
AGGCAGGAGAGGTAAGAGCTAGGCAATTGAGGTTAAATGACTTGCCAAGAGTCACATAGCTAGGAAGTATCTGAGCCCAGTTTTGAAATGAGGACCTCTTAACTCCAGGCTTGGTTCTTTATCCATCTACCCACCTAGCCCTGCCCCTTGCTGTCTTCTCTTCTTGAGTTGTGGGCTTGAAAAAAAAAGATCATCACCTGGTTGCTAACCTTCTTGTTGTAAAAGCTGTTCCTGAACTGGCTAAATTGTTTCTCTCATGATGGATCTACATGTTGTATCCCTGGCATTCCAATTTAGTAGAACCTCATAGATCTCATTCTAACCTGCTTGCATTCTTATCCTATACTATTTCCTAAGCATCTCAAGCTTGCAAAGATGATGCATGACTATTTTTTGAAGTGGTGTTAGTTTTTCTTATGTGTTATCATTTGCTCAATAGAACCAGACTGCCTTCTTCATTGTTACCCCATCATTTTCATATCCCCAGGGTATGCTGTCTTTCACTTAAGCACTTAATAAATACTTGTTGAATTAATTAGATTGAATCCCTCCACCTTTTGCCATTTCACCTGATATTTCAACGCTAGGCTCCATATGTTACCTTTTGCCAGCAGTTGGGAAAAAAGTCTCTCCCTCTCAGATTTCTTATTAAAAATATACTTGGCATATGCAGTCAATCAGTATTTATTAAGCATCTACTATGTGCCTCCAGGTACTGTGCTAAGATCTTGTGATACAAAGAAAGACAAGATAATCCTTGCTTTGGAGGAGTTCTCAGTCTAATGATGCTTATCATATTTTATTCTGTATTCTAATATTTGTACCTCTCACCTTCCTAACTAGATTATAAACTTCTTTAAGGCAGAGACTGTCCCATTTCATCTTTATATTCTGTATAGCAAGAGCTTAATCATTATTTTAGAATTCAGAAATGCAAAGAATTAACTCTTATTCTTAAAAAAAACTTTCTTGAATACCATCCATTTTTCAGAATCATTGCATAGATCCAGGTAGGGAGTAGTGCCCAGGTAGGCAACACTGCCAATTCTTTAGTTTCCCCTGGAACAAGATGAATGACATATGGAAGGTGGTCATGTACAACAGCTGTGCTGTCTAGCAGCCCAAGTCAGAGTGAATCTCTCTGCTTTTTGGCTTTGCTGAGATATAGTAGTGGTGGAGACAGGACAGCACCGGCAATATAGGATTTTATTGAAGGTAATTTCCCTGACTCTTCATTTATCTGGTAGATCGAGCTATTCCAAATAAATAAATCAGAACGATAACTGAAGGTCGTTCCCCTTTAAGCACTAAGCACTTAAAAAAATTAACTAGTTTTGATGGCAATATTTTTATAATGAATTACACAGTCCCCTGTCTTATTATAGCTCAATAAAATATATCATGCATCTTGCCATGGTAAGCAAATGTAGCTGTTTGCCTCTGGCTCTGGAGTGCTGTACTTTTCCATTCACTGCTGTTGCTATCTCCTTGGTGGTCAGCTGCCTTTTTGGAATGGGTCTGAGTCAGGAATATGAACCCCAGCCCTAAATTTATGTATCAGAATCTTGTCTGAACACAAAAGCCATATATAATAAATCAATTGATGTTCTCACAATTCATTTATCCTTATAGAAGTTTTTGCTTTTCTCTCTGATTCTTCAAGTTGTACCTAAAGGTGTTCGTCTGAGAAAACTCTGAATTACATTAGAATGAGCAATACTTTAGAATCTTCTTAATTCTTAAATGCTTTTTGAGTTGTATCCTATGATATCCATGCTTCTTCTGTAGGAAAAAAAAATACCCCGGCTTGGGTTCACTATTGCCCTGCTTCTCAGGGATTTGGAGGAGGCAAGGAATTAATCCTTGGCTTTATGCTTCTCAAAAGATTAAGAGCAGGTCAGCTAGGTGGCTCAGTGGATTGAGAGCCAGGCCTGGAGATAGGAGGACCTGGGTTCAAATCTGCCTTCAGATACATCTCTAGCTGGGTAATCCTTGGCAAGCCACTTAACCTTTATTGTCTAGCCCATATCACTCTTCTGCCTTGGAACCAATATACAGTATTAATTCTAAGATGGAAGAAAGATTTAGGTCATTAAAATTGACCCCAGGTAAATGGGAAGTCTTTAATTTGTTGAATATAGAAGCTAATCCTCCAAGTGTTTAAATGGCTCCTTAGCAATTCTAATAATAAATAAAGAGTAAATAGCACTGGACTGCTTTGTTAGGATTACTGTAGCATTTCAAAGGACAATCCTAATTACTGGTCACACAGGTCAAAATACAATGAAAAGAACCATATGCAAACCCTCTCTTAGGGATGACTGTTCTCTGCTATTTGGAGATGACTGATTCCCTTAAGCACAGTATTGTGAGCTTGACTGGACTTTATTCAGGTTCAGTGGAAAGGAAGGAGCTGCTTCATATCAGCTGTGAAAATGGGCCAGAGTTCCAAGAAGGCTGAATACAGCAAGGAGCATTCGAGCCTGATCCCCGCACCCTATATTTGTCTGTTCCTTCAACTCAAATTCTTGAGCCTTTGTAAATGACCCTGTGTTAGCAAAAAGATGACAGATTTGTAGTCAGAGAACCCAAGTTTGAATTGCAGCCCTGCAACTTAATTCTTGTGTAACCTTGGGCCAGTTACTTTTTCTCTTTGGGCCTCATTTTCCTGATCTGTAAAATGGTGGGAAGGTAGATTCCCTACCTAAGTTTCCTTACAGAGCGCCATATGCAATCCTCTGATTATGCTTTTGGACTGGAGTCTGCTCTCTGTCTTGAGGCTCTCAAAAATAGCCCCAACATCATTAATCAGTCCTACAAGCCTAGCTTCTCTCTGAGGAGGAGCCTTCAAGCAGAAGCCTTTCTTCATTCCCTAGCCCATGGGAACTTCAGCCCCAGCCTTACCTGAAAGTAGCTCCCACTATTACAGTTGTGTGATGAATGAGTTCTGCAAAAGGTCAGGAATGGGAGGAGGAAAGGAACAAGACAGATTTACTGGAAGTGCACGATCATGGAAAAAGACTTGGAGAGAATGTCACAGAGCAAGGATGATAAAGGATAGCTAGAGGAGAGGAGTTCTTGGATCCAGGTTGTCAGAAGGTAGAGCTTCTTAAACCCCAGCTACCATAAACTTCAAGAGGTGGGAAGCAATGGCAGCATCCTAAATTGGTTTGCAGGAGGGCACGAAGACTGCCATGTTTTGAGGCCAACTCCCTTTAGGATCTAGGGCAAATCATTGAACCTCATTTCTGGTTTTCTTTTTGTAACATCAGTTGCTCAGTCAGTCCACATAATGAGTGGGTGAAGTGTCAGGAATATAAATATATGTAGGATGAAAGACAATTACTGCCTTCAAGGGGCTCACATTCTAATAGGAGACAATATACAAAAGGAAGCTGAAAATGGAGGGAAGGTTGAAGAGTTAGAGCTAAACTTGGTAGAAGAAATCCAGAGGTATAGCCTGGAGAGGAATGAGCCTTTAGGTTTCCTTTCAGATCCAGAGTTCTGCAACTTCACAGATAAGATTAATAGCTGATGCTTGTTCAAGGTGTCCCCAAAATTCAATTTTAAAACTTCAATAGATGAAACCTACACTAAGACTTTTGGGACATGCTGAATAGGACATTTAGATTTTGCTTTATGTGCATGATCTTGTTTAATTCTCACAATGACCTGAGTGAGGTAGGTTCTATTATTAGTGTCCTCATTTTTACAGATGAAGAATCTGAGGCTCAGAGGCGTTAAGTGACTTGTCTGGGATTACACAGCTGGGATCATAAAATCATAGATCTGAAGATGGAGGGACCCTCATAGGCCATCTATTGTGACATCCCTTATTTTACAGACAAAGAAATAGGTGCTTATTAAGGTTAAGGAACTTGTTCAAGGTCTTACTACTAGAATCATAAATAGATTTAGATTTAGAGCTAGAAGTCAGGATTGGTCTAGTCCAACTCTCATTTATAGATCACAGGAGCATAGATTTCAATATAGAAGGAGCCTCAGAGGCCACCTAATCTGACAACCGTCATTTTACAGAAGAATAAAATGATTCTCAGAACTCAGTGATTTCCTTAGGCTTATATAACTAGGATCTTAGAGTCACAAGTTTAGTACTGGAAGAGATCTCATCTTATGGATGAGCAAACTAAAGCTTGGAGGGACCTATCCCATGGACTTGAAATATTGGTTGGCTGACAAAAGGAGAATCAATTCAACTTAATTAAATAAGCATTTATTATATACAAGTTAGTCATTTGCACTCAATGCTCTCATTCTTTTCTAAACCCCCCATTCTGATCTTATCATTAGACAGAAACCATCCTCTCTAAAGTGACCAATGATTTATTTTATTTCTTTACAATTTTACCTATCCATTCATTCATTTATCCAATGGTCTCTCTCTCTCTTCTTTAAACCCTTGCCTTCTGTCTTGGAATCAATACTCTATATTGATTCCAAGGCAGAAGAGTGGTAAGGGCTAGGCAATGGGGGTCAAGTGACTTGCCCAGGGTCACACAGCTGGGAAGTGTCTGAGGCCAGATTTGAACCTAGGACCTCCGGTCTCTAGGCCTGGCTCTCAAACCACTAAACTACCTAGCTGAACCCTTCCAATGGTCTTTTAATTGCCAAAACTAATGGCAAATCTTTTCTCAATTTTAGGTCTTCTTGACCATTGCATTTGACTCTAATTGTATGATTCTGGACAAGTTACTTTACCTCTGTATGCCTCAGTTTCCTTGTCTTTCAAATGGAGATTATCTGCAGAGTTGTTATGAGGATCAAATGAGATATTTGTAAAAACAAGCTCTAGGTTCCGGGTTAAGATGGCGGCAGAGTAAGAAGCAGCTCTTAACCTCTCCTGATGGAAACACACAAAACTCCTCAAGGGGACATAAAAACAAGTCCAGACGAACAGAGGAACCCCACAACAGGGCACAGCGTGGAAGGTACGTGGAATCGAGACATTTCCAGGCTATAAAGGGCTCTCACTAAATCGCGGGCTGAGCAACCACCCCACCCCCTCCACACACAAAATCTATAGCTCTGAAGCCAGCTAAAAAGAAATAGAGCAAGTTTGGGGCACCCATCGAGTCATTGGCAGCTCCGGGGCCTGTTCCTGAGAGCAGCAAGATTTAGGACCCCAATAAGCCAGAGAACGCAAGCAAAATCTGAGCCTGAGGGCAGAGAGTGGACGCCCAGCGCAGAGTGCACAGGCACTGGCGGAGGCGTGGGTGGAGGCAGACACAGCCAGGAACTAAAGCTCTGAAAACCTGAGTGGGGAACCAGTGCAGACCGGTATACGACTGTGGAAGCAGCGCCCTGAGACTTGTAAAGGAACCTCCTGCAGAGGTTCAAGCAAGGGGGTCCACCAGGGGGCTTGACCTTGGAAAAAACCAGAACTCAGACCTCAGGAACCAATAGACCACAGACAGACACTGAGCGCGAGGATAAACCTGAGAAGCTGCTGGGCTAATGATGGCTACCCAACCTCAGGAAACTCAGAAGAGAAAGAATAACAACAAGAAAAAGAAGCCTTTAACACTCGACAACTTTTACACAGAGAAAATCCAGACAACCGAGCAAACAGAGGAGGAGAACAAACAAGCATCCGGACCCTTCTCAAATAAGGAAAACTCCTCACAAGCTATGGAAGAGTTCAAAACTGAGATTTTGAGGAAAATGGAAGAGATCTGGCAAGAAAATAACTGTTTAAAAGGTAAAATCTTGCAATTGAACACCAGAAATGACCAGATTGAAAAGGAATTCCAGAAGATTATGGCCGAAAACTGAAAGATTATAGCCGAAAATCAATCCCTAAAGGCTAGAATCGAGCAATTGGAAGCTAATGATCTCTCAAGACAAC
>NC_058135.1:230333304-230334659 GCF_016433145.1 Gracilinanus agilis | reverse complement strand
TTCTTAATTACTTGCTGGAGTCTCTTTGCTAGTATTCTATTTAAGATTTTTGCATCTATGTTCATTAGGGAGATTGGTCTGTAGTTTTCTTTCTCTGTTTTTGGTCTCCCTGGCTTTGGAATCAGTACCATATTTGTGTCATAAAAGGAATTTGGTAGGACTCCTTCTTTGCTTATCATATCAAATAATTTGTATAGTATTGGGATTAGTTGCTCTTTGAATGTCTGATAGAATTCACTTGTGAATCCATCAGGCCCTGGCGATTTTTTCTTAGGGAGTTCTTTGATGGCTTGTTCAATTTCTTTTTCTGATATGGGATTATTTAGGTATTCTATTTCTTCTGCTGTTAGTCTAGGCAGTTTATATTTTTGTAAATATTCGTCCATATCTCCTAAATTGTTATATTTATTGCCATATAATTGGGCAAAATAGTTTTTAATGATTGCCTTAATTTCCCCTTCATTAGAGGTGAGGTCTCCCTTTTCATCTTTGATATTATCAATTTGGTTTTCTTCTTTCCTTTTTTTATTAGATTGACCAGTACTTTGTCTATTTTATCTGTTTTTTCAAAGTACCAGCTTCTAGTCTTATTTATTAATTCAATAGTTCTTTTACTTTCGATTTTATTAATTTCTCCTTTGGTTTTTAGTATTTCCAATTTAGTTTTCATCTGGGGGTTTTTAATTTGCTCAATTTCTAATTTTTTGAGTTGCATACCCAATTCATTGATCTCTGCCCTCCTTAATTTGTTAATATATGCACTCAAGGATATAAATTTCCCCCTGAGTACTGCCTTGGCCGCATCCCACAGATTTTGATAGGATGTCTCATCATTGTCATTTTCTTCAATGAAATTGTTGATTGTTTCTATGATTCCTTCTTTGACCAATTGGTTTTGAAGAATCATATTATTTAATTTCCAATTAGTTTTTGATTTTCCTGTCCAAGTGCCCTCACTAATTATTATTTTTATTGCATTATGATCTGAGAAGGTTACATTTATTATTTCTGCTCTTTTGCATTTGTTTGCAATGATTCTATGCCCTATTACATGGTCAGTCTTTGTGAATGTGCCATGTGCAACTGAGAAGAAGGTGTATTCCTTTTTGTCCCTATTTATTTTTCTCCACATATCAATTAGATCTAATTTTCTAGGACTTCATTCACCTCTCTTACCTCTTTCTTATTTATTTTTCGGTTTGATTTATCTGGATCTGACAGAGGAATATTTAGATCTCCCACTAGTATGGTTTTACTATCTATTTCCTTCTTGAGCTCTGCCAGTTTCTCCTTTATGAATTTGGGTGCTATGCCACTTGGTGCATACATATTGAGCAGTGTTATTTCCTCATTGT
>NC_058135.1:230274372-230333205 GCF_016433145.1 Gracilinanus agilis | reverse complement strand
TCATATTATTTAATTTCCAATTAGTTTTTGATTTTCCTGTCCAAGTGCTCTTACTAATTATTATTTTTATTGCATTCTGATCTGAGAAGGTTACATTTATTATTTCTGCTCTTTTGCATTTGTTTGCAATGATTCTATGTCCTATAACATGGTCAATCTTTGTGAATGTGCCATGTGCAGCTGAGAAGAAGGTGTATTCCTTTTTGTCCCTATTTATTTTTCTCCACATATCAATTAGATCTAATTTTTCTAGGACTTCATTCACCTCTCTTACCTCTTTCTTATTTATTTTTCGGTTTGATTTATCTAGATCTGACAGAGGAATATTTAGATCTCCCACTAGTATGGTTTTACTATCTATTTCCTTCTTGAGCTCTGCCAGTTTCTCCTTTATGAATTTGGGTGCTATGCCACTTGGTGCATACATATTGAGCAGTGTTATTTCCTCATTGTTTATACTGCCTTTAATCAGGATGTAATGACCTTCCCTGTCTTTTTTAATCATATCTATTTTTACTTTGGTTTTGTCAGAAATCATAATAGCCACTCCTGCCTTCTTTTTCTCATGTGACGCCCAAAAGATTTTGCTCAAACCCTGGACCTTAAACTTGTGTATGTCCACCCGCCTCATATGTGTTTCTTGTAGACAACATATGGTGGGATTTTGGTTTCTAATCCACTCTGCTATTTGCTTCCGTTTTATGAGCGACTTCATCCCATTCACATTCAGAGTTATAATCATCAGTTGTGCATTTGCTGACATTTTCAAATCCTCCCCCCTTCCTACCCTTTCTCCTTAAACTATTTCCTTTAAAACCAGTGGTTTGCTATTAAGACCCTATCCCTTATCCCCTCCCTTGATTAACTTCCCTTTCTACCCCCTCCCTTATTTTCCCCCTCTTTTTGTTTTTAAAGGCCTTATGAATTCCCTTCCTCCTTCTCCCCTCCCTTTTTTGACCTTCCCACTCCCCTGCTCCCCTTGGTTTATCCCTTCTGACTTTCTCAGTAGGGTTAGATAGAGTTTTTTATCCCAATGGATAATAAAGCTACTCTTCCCTCTCCGGGTTGATTACACTAAGAGTAAGGTTTGATTATTACCTCTTAATGCTCTCTTCCTCTCCTTCTTATAATAGTATTTATCCCCTCTCCCTCCCATGCCCTCTTTGTGTGTAATAGAATATCCTATTTTCTTATTCACTCAAGTTTGTCTTGGTGTTCCCTGCTATTTAACCCCTCTTTCCCATCCCCCACGCCATCTTAGATTATTTAGTGTTCCATCCTCACCCTGTGAATTATTCTTCTGATTACTATAATAGTGAATATTATGATAGTGAATAGAGTTCACTACAGAGAATTATACATAACATTTCTCTACATAGGAATACAGATAATTAGATCTCACTGAGGCCCTTAAAAAGGCAAATTTAAAAATTACAAGTTTTCTTTCTTTCCCCTCTGTATCTTATTTACCTTTTCAGGTTTCTCTCGATTTTTGTGGTTGGATATCAAACTTTCCATTTAGCCCTGGTCTTTTCTGAGCAAATACCTGGAATTCTTCAATTTTGTTGAATGCCCATACTTTCCCCTGGAAATATATAGTCAATTTTGATGGGTAGTTGATCCGTGGTTGCAGGCCCAGCTCTCTTGCCTTCTGAATATCGTATTCCAAGCCTTACGGTCTTTTAGCGTGGAGGCTGCCAGATCCTGTGTGATCCTGATTGGTGCTCTTTGATATTTGAATTGTCTCTTTCTGGCTTCTTGTAAGATTTTTTCTTTTGCTTGAAAGCTTTTGAATTTGGCAATAATATTTCTAACCGATTTCTTCTCTGGGTCGAATATGGTGGGTGTTCTATGGATCCTTTCGATGTCTATATTGCCCTCTTGTTGTAGGACTTCAGGGCAATTTTGCTGAATAATTTCTTTTAGTACGGAGTCCAGGTTTCTATTAATTTCTGGGTTTTCTGGAAGACCAATTATTCTCAAATTGTCTCTTCTAGACCGGTTTTCTTGGTCTGTCACTCTCTCATTGAGATATTTCATATTTCCTTCTATTTTTTCAGTCTTTTGACTTTGTTTTATTTGTTCTTGTTGTCTTGAGAGATCATTGGTTTCTAATTGCTCGACTCTAGCCTTTAGGGACTGGTTATCGGCTATAATTTTTTGGTTTTCGGCTATAATCTTTTGGTATTCCTTTTCAATCTTGTCATTTCTGGTGTTCAATTTGCTTATCAGTTCATTTGATTTCTGAGCCTCACTTTCCAATTGCAAGATTCTACCTTTTAAACTGTTATTTTCTTGCCAGATCTCTTCCATTTTCCTCAGAATCTCAGTTTTGAACTCTTCCATAGCTTGTGAGGAGTTTTCCTTATTTGAGGAGGGTCCGGATGCTTGTTTGTTCTCCTCCTCTGTTTGCTCGGTTGTCTGGATTTTCTCTGTGTAAAAGCTGTCGAGTGTTAAAGACTTCTTCTTTTTGTTATTATTCTTTCTCTTCTGAACCTCCTGATGCTGATGCTGAGTAGCCATCATTAGCCCAGCAGCTTCTCAGCTTTATCCTCGGGCTCAGTGTCTGTTCCCAATCTATTGGCTCCTGAGGTCTGAATTCTGGTTTTTTCCAAGGTCAAGCCCCCTGGTGGGCCCTCTTGCTTGATCCTCTGCTGGAGGTTTCTTTACAAGTCTCAGGGCGCTGCTTCCACAGTCGTATACCCGTCTGCACTGGTTCCCCACTTAGGCTTAGTTCTGCCTCCACCCACGCCTCTACTCAGCCGGCACTCTGCGCGCCCAGCGTCCTGCTCCGGCGCGCGCGCTCAGATTTCGCGTGCTTTTTTTGACTTAATGGGGTCCTAAGTCTTGCTGCTGTCAGGAACAGGTCCCGGAGCTGCTGATGACTCGATGGGTGCCCCAAACTTGCTCTATTTCTTTTTAGCTGGGTTCGGAGCTATAGGTGAGTGTGGAGGGGGTGGGGGTGGGGCGGTTGCTCAGCTCGCGATTGAGTGAGTGAGAGCCCTTTTTAGCTTGGAAATGTCTCGATTCCACGTACCTTCCACGCTGTGCCCTGTTGTGGGGTTCCTCCGTTCGTCTGGACTTGTTTTTATGTCCCCTTGAGGAGTTTTGTATGTTTCGGTCAGGAGAGGTTAAGAGCTGCTTCTTACTCTGCCGCCATCTCAACCCGGAACTCCTAATCATGGGATTTTTGTTGGTTTGCTTGTTGACATGGTCAATTATGTGAATGGTTTTCCTAATATTGAACCATCTTTGCAATCCTGTAATAAATCCCATCTACTCATAAGGAATAACCCTTGTGATCACTTGCTGGAGTCTTTTTGCTAATATTCTATTTAAAATTTTTGCATCTTTGTTCATTAAAGAGATTGGTCTGTAGTTTTATTTCCCTGTTTTTGATCTACCTGGCTTTGGGATCAGTACCATATTTGTGTCATAAAAGGAATTTGGTAGAATTCTTTCTTTGCCTATTTTGTCAAATAGTTTGTAGAGTATTGGGATTATTTGTTCTTTGAATATTGTTAGAATTCACTTTTGAATCCATCTGGGCCTGAGGATTTTTTCTTAAGGACTTCTTTGATGGTTTGTTCAATTTCTTTTTCTGGTATGGGATTATTTAAGTATTCTATTTCTTTTGCTGTTAATCTAGGCAATTTATATTTTTATAAATATTCATCCATATCACCTAGATTGCCATATAATTGGGCAAAATAGTTTTTAATGATTGCCTTAATTTCCTCTTCATTAGAGGTGAGGTCTCCCTTTTCATCTTTAGTACTCTTAAATTGTTTTTTCTTTCCTTTTTTATTAGATTGATCAGTAATTTGTCAATTTTATTTGTTTTTTTAAAGTACCAGCTTCTACTCTTATTTATCAATTATTTTGCTTTTAATTTTATTAATTTCTCCTTCAATTTTTAGGATTTCTAATTTAGTTTTCATCTGGGGATTTTTAGTTTGTTCGCTTTATAGTTTTTTAAGTTGCATGCCCAGTTCATTGACCTCTGCCCTCCCTAGTTTGTTAACATATTCACTCACGGATATAAATTTCCTCCTGAGTACTGCTTTGGCTGCATCCCACAGATTTTGGTAGGATGTCTCATCATTGTTATTCTCTTCAATGAAAATATTAATTGTTTCTATGATTTGTTCTTTAACTGACTGATTTTGGACAATCATATTATTTAATTTCCAATTAATTTTTGATTTGCCTATCTATGTACCCATACTAATTATTGTTTTTATTGCATTATGATATGAAAAGGTTGCATTTATTATTTCTGCTCTTTTGCATTTGTTTACTATGTTTCTAAGTCCTAGATACATGGTCAGTCTTTGTGAATGTACCATGTGCTGCTGAAAAGGTGTATTCCTTTTTGTTCCTATTCATTTTTCTCCACATATCTATTAGCTCTAATTTTCTAAGATTTCATTCATATCTCTTACCTCTTTCTTATTTATTTTTTGGTTTGATTTATCTAGATGTGATAGAGGAAGGTTCAGATTTCCCACTAGTATAGTTCTATTATGTGCTTCCTCTTTGAGCTCTACCAATTTCTCCTTTAGAAATTTGGTTGCTATAACATTTGGTACATATATGCTGATTATTGATATTTCCTCATTGTCTATACTGCCTTCCCTATATCTTTTAGGGTGTAATTACCTTCCCTATATCTTTTAATCAGTTTTATTTTTTACTTTGTCTTTGTCAGATATCATGATTGCAACTCCTGACTTCTTTTTCCTCAGTTGAAGCTCAATAGATTTTGCTACGGCCTTTTACCTTTACCCTGTGTGTGTCTACCTGCCTCATGTGTGTTTTTTGTAGACAACATATGGTAAGATTTTGGTTTCTGATCCACTATGCTATTTGCTTCTGTTTTATGGGCAAGTTCATCCCATTCACATTCCAAGTTATGATTGTCATCTGTGTGTTCCCCAACATTTTGAATTCCTCTCCTAGTTCTGCCCTTTCTTCTTTCGCCATTTCCTTTTTTAACCAGTGATTTGTTTTTAATCAGTCCTCCCTATTCCCACCCTCAGTTTACTTCCCCTTCCGCCCCCTCCCTTCCTGTTCCCATCTTATTATTTTAGGGTCTAGTAAATTCCCTTCTCCCTCTCTTTCCCTCCCTTTTTGAACTACCCACCCCACTACCCACCTTGGTTTTTCCCTTCTGACTTTTCCCTTAGGGTAAGATAGAATTTGACATCCCAATGGATCTAGTTGCTCTTCCTTTTCAGAATTGATTCCACTCAGAGTAAGGTGTAAGTATTACCTATTAACATTCTCTTCCTGTCCTTCTTATAATAGTATTCATCCCCTCCCCTTCCCTTGTACCTCTTTGGGTGGTATAGATTATCCTGTTTTTCTTATTCCTTCAAATTTCTCTCGGTGTCATCTTCTATTCTCCCTCCCTTTTCTTTTTTTGCATATCATCTTAGACCAGTGATTGGCAAACTTTTTAAAGAGGGGGCCAAAGGAAAGGAAATTCTCATCTGTCAGTCTGCTTCAAAGGCAACTCTTTTGAAGTTTCATTGTATTGTATCCTACTCATTGTATTTGCCAGATTAGGAATAATGTCCCATGGCCAGATAGGACTTTTCAGGGGGCTGCATCTGGCCCATGGGCTATAGTTTGCCCATCACTATCTTAGACCATTTAGTGCCCTAACCACTCCCTATGGATAATTCTTCTAATTACTATAATAGTGAGTATAATTTTTGAGAGTTACATAAACCTTTTTTCCATATGAGAATACAAGTAATTTGATAATATTGAAGCCCTTAAAGAAGCATATTAAAAAAGTTTTTTTTTCTTTTCTCTCTCTTTCTTATTTGCCTTTTCATGTTTCTGTAGATTTTTGTAGTTGGATATCAAACTTTCCACTTAGTTCTGGTCTTTTATTTACAAATATTTGGACATCTTCTATTTTGTTGAATGCCTATGCTTTACCTTGGAAGTATATAGTCAGATTTGATGGGTAGGGAATCCTTGGTTGTAGACTCAATTCTCTTGCCTTTATAAATATTATATTCCAAGCCTTTGCAGTCTTTTAGTTTGGAGGCTGCCTGATTCTGTGTAATCCTGATTGGTGCTTCTTGATATCTGAATTGTCTCTTTCTGACTTCTCGTAAAATATTTTCCTTAGCTTGGAAGCTTTGGAATTTATTAATTATATTCCCGTGGGTTGTCTTTTGAGGATTTAGTGTAGAGGGTGATCTATGGATTCTTTCAATATCTGTTTTACCCTCTTGTTGAAGAATATCAGTGCAGTTTTCTTGGTTAATTTCTTGTAGTATGATGTCAAGGTTGCTGTTGATTTCTGGGTTTTCTGGTAAACCATTGCTTCTTAAATTGTCTCTTCTAGATCTGTTTTCAAGGTCATTAATTTTCTCAATGTGATATTTCATGTTTCCTTCTATTTTGTCACTCTTTTGACTTTGCTTTATTAATTCTTGCTGTCTTGCGAGTTCATTGGCTTAGTCTTGCCCAATTCTGTTCTTTAAAGGCTGGTTTTCTGCTATCATCTTTTGATTTTCCTTTTCAGTTTGGTCTGTCCTGTTTTTCATGGTTTCCAGCTGTTTAATTTTAGTCTTCAATTTGATTATCATTTCATTTGATTTTGGGGTTTCTTTCTCCAATTGGGTGTTTCTGTCTTTTAAATTGTTATATTCTTTTTGAGGTATTTCCCACTTTTTTCCCAAATCTCTTCCACCATTCTCATGATCTCATACTTAAACTCTTCAAGAGCTTGTCACCAATTTCCATTTTGGAGGGAAAGTTTGGATGTGTTTACTTGTTTACCCTCCTCTGAGGTCTTGATTTTTTCTCAGTAAAATTATCCAGGGTCAGTGCCTTTCTCTTATTCATTCTGGTGATTATTTCTTGGGTATTGCTTGCCATCACTATGCTTGTTTGCCTTCTCAGCCAGAAGTCTGAGGGAGGAGGGCAGGCTCTCTGTGTATGGAGCTATGGAGCAGTTTTTGCCCGAGGCTACTTTCAAGTAGTCTCTGATAGTTGCTTCTGTCTGTTGCACCTCTCAGCTCTATCTCCATGCCCAAGGTCCATGATCTTTAGCTTCCTGGGATCTCAGGTCTAGCTGCTTTCGGGGGTAGGTCCTTGGTGCTCTTAGTCAGCTGCCAAGACCCTAGAGTTTGCTGCATGCTCGCTGTAATTCTGGCATGCTAACTCTGGCACCATAGGTGGGGTGAGGGAGGTTTTACCAGCTTGTGTTCTGGTGGGAGCTATTTCACTCCCTTACAGGGTGGAAATGCTCAAATCCCATGTAATTTCAATGCTGTGCCTATTTTGGAGTCCCTTCATTCATCTGGATTTTTTTTTTGTCCTTTTGAGGTATCATGTATTGTTTGATGGTGAGGAGAGTAAGCTTCCAGCTACTATTCTGTAGCCATCTTAACCTGGAAGCCTTTAAGTTATTTTAAATGGAATTTCTGTTTCTTTGTGTACCTTCTGGATTATTATCTTGGTAATATGCTGATTGATTTATGTGGTATTATTTTACATTCTAAAACTTTATTGATGTTTTCAATTATATCAATTTTTTAATTTAATCAATTAGGATTCTATGAGTTAACTATTATATCATATGCAGAAGTAATAATTTTGTTTCCTCTTTCCTTTGCTGATTCCCTCAGTTTCTTTTTTTTCTTATTGTTAAGGAGAACATTGTTAGCAGTATCTTGAATTGTAGTGGTGGTAATAGACATCCTTGCTTTATCCTTGATCTTATTAGAAAGGCTTCTAGTTTATCCAAGTTTTAGATAAGGTTGAGCCTTAGTTTTAGATGGATACGATTTATGTTAAAAAAAAACTCTATTTATTGTTTTACTTTTGGTGTTTTTTTTAGGTAGGGATGGATGTTGTATCTTGTCAAAAGCTTTTTCTGCATCTGTTGATAGCACAATTTTTGTTTTTGCTCCCTTTAATAATATGGTCAATTTTGTTTATAATTTTCTTAATATTAAGCCAGTTCTACATTTCTGTTATAAATTTTAAAAAACTTCCATTTTGTATAATTTTTGTGATATATTGCTGTGATCTTCTTGCTAACACTTTATTTAAAACTTTTGTATCAATATTCCTTGTGGATATTGGTCTATAATTTTCTTTCTTTGTTTTGACTATGATTTTGGCACCAAGAATATATTAATATCATATAAGGAATTTAGTAGGAACCATTTCCCCCTCTATTTTCCCAAGTAGTTTATGTATTGTTGGAATTATGTCCTTTAAATATTTAATAGGATTTGCCTATAAATTTCCTTGGTCTTGAAGTTTTATTCTTCAGAACTTTATTTAGGGCTTGTTCAATCCTTTTTCTAGAATTTAATTATTTCAGTCTTGTATTTTTGTTGTGCAAAATGGGTATTTTATATTAAAAATATTTATCCATTTTATCCAGATTGTTAGTTTCATTGGCATATAAATGAATAAAATGCTTCCTAATACTTTCTTTAATTTTTAATAAGTTGTGAATTTACCTTTTTGATATTGATAATTTGGTTTTCTCCTTTTAAAATTGCTAGTTAGTGGTTTGTTTAGCTATTTTTTCAAAAAAAAGAAATTTTTTTTTCTACATTTATTTATTCAAAAATTTTTTTGGTTTTGTTCATTTCCCCATTCATTTTCTGGCATTTTATTTTTTTTATTGGAAGAAGATATTTGTTGATTTTCTAGTTTTTTAATTTCCCAATTCAGTGTTCTACTTTTTCTTTTATTGATGAATATACTTAAAGATAGAAATTTGCCCACCAAAGGACTACTTTGTCTGCATTCCCCAAATTTTGTTTGTCTCATTGTTGTCATTACCTTAAATAAAATTTTTCCTACCATTTTTAGACCCAACCATTTTCTAGGATTATGTTATTGAGTGTCCAAGTAATTCTTATTTTATTGAATATAATTTTTACTGGATTGTAGTCCATAAAAGATGCATTTGATACATGTGCTTTTCTGCTTTGTTTGTGAATTGTTTTTATTTTTTACAGCCTGATATATGGTCAGTTTTGTGAAGACACAAAACAGAAATGGGCATGCTCTTCCCTATTTCCATTCAGCAATCTCCAGAGTTTCTATTATTTCTAACTTTTTAAAAATCTGATTCATATATTTCATGCCTTTATTTGTTTATTTTTTTTGTTAGATTTATTGATGTCCAAGAAAGGTTGGTTATAATATGCTTCTACATTCCTGCATTCTATTTTTCTCTTAGAGCCCAAAATCCACCCACCTTAGAATTTGTTTTGCATGAGATTTATCCCTCTTTTAATTAGTCTTTTTCTCTTATTCTCTCCTTTCCATTCTCCTTTTTTCACTTTTATTTCCTTTGATGAATTTGTGTGTATCTGCATTTTTGTGCATGTAGGCATTTGTGAGTGTATAGGTGTGTTTGAATAGTGTATTTCAGGGTAAGGTTAAAATGCAGCTCCCTTTACATGACTCCTTTCTCTTTCTGTGGACTTCTACTTGCCAACTCCAATTACATGATATTTCTCCTGTTCTTCCTCTTTCTTTTTCTTCTATCTATTGTATTTTTCTTCTCCTGCCTTTCTATTCCTCAAAATCATCAGACACAACTGAACAATTTTCAGGTTCTCTGCCTAGTTAGATATGCTCCATAACCTCTGATGGTGATGTATTTCCCCATATTAGAATGTACATCATTTTCCTTGTTTAGTCCCATACAATTGCTTTTTTTTTTTTTTTTTTACACCCTTGTACTTCGGTGTATTGTCTCATAGGTGGAAGATTGGTAAGGGTGGGCAATGAGGGTCAAGTGACTTGCCCAGGGTCACACAGCTGGGAAGTGGCTGAGGCCGGGTTTGAACCTAGGACCTCCTGTCTCTAGGCCTGGCTCTCACTCCACTGAGCTACCCAGCTGCCCCGCCATACAATTGCTTTTTAAAAAATATTTTCTTAATTCCTTTGTATTTCAAAATTTCTATTCATCTCTAGTCTTTTTTATCAGGGATTCTTAGAAGTTATTTATTAAAGATACATTTCATCTTTTAGGATTACACTTACCTTTTCAGGGTAAGTTTTTAAAAATTTTAAACCTATAGCTATTGTCTTTGGTAATATTTAGTTTTATTTCAAACTTTCTGTTCTTTTATATTGGTGGCTACTCAATTATGTGTGATTATGATTGTGACTATTAGACACCTAAATGCTTTCATTTTGACTACTTGCTATTTTCTCTTACATAAATGATTTGGATTATATGATATAGAATATTCCTGGGAGTTTTCATTTTTAGGTTCCTTTCAGGAACTGATCAGTGGTTTCTTTGAATTTCTACTTTGCCTTCTGGTTTTGAGAGATTTGGTTCTGCATTTTATGATTCCTTGAAAGATGATGTCTAAGCTCTTTTTTTGATGATGGCTTTTAGGTAGTTTAGTGATTCTTAAGTTCTCTCTTCAGTTTATTTTCCAAAACAGTTATTTTTTCCTAAGAAATATCTTATATTTTCTCCTATTTTTCAATCTTTTGATTTTGTTTTTAGTATTCCTAATTGTTTCAGATTTATTAGCTTTATTTAGTCTATTTTAACTTTCTTGCAGTTTTTTTTCTTGGATAAGGTTTGTATTTATTGCTCCTAACTCTTTATTCCTTTCTCATATCTTTTTTTAGTGCTCTTTATTTCTTTTCTCATTTCCCCATCTTTCCTTTTAGTGCTCTCATTTGACTTAAAAACATTTTTTTTTGGCTCTTTTAAACTATCATTTCATCTCTTCTAAGAATTCTATTTGAACTCCTGACTAAGCTAGATTTTTATTTGGTGTTTTGCTTATAGATGTTTTGGAGTGATTCTTTTTTGAATTTGTGTCTTGTGTGTACCTGTCACCTTAATAATTTTTTATAGTGCGATTCTTTTGTTTGTTTCCTTATTGTTTCAGCATATATCTTGATTATAGACCCTATGTTAGGGTCTATGTGCTCTGTGCATTTTTGGGAGAGAATGTCTGGGATGAGCTTTTGTCTTTTTGGGTCTCTCTGTTATTTTCATATGGATGGTATTGATATTGAATTTTTCTAGAGTCTCAGGAATAGCTCAAGCTTCATACTCGAAAGCTTTCAGTGATTCCAGAGAGGTCTGATTCAGGATAAAGTATATTCTGCAAGTTCCTGACATGGATCTGGTTTTGAGAAACACTTTTGTGGACTTCCCCTTGGAAGTTATAGTAGTAGATTGCTGTTAGAACTTCAGGCAAATGAACTTCTCTGCAGGTTCAGAGTGCCAGAACTATGAACTCGAGATTTCTTCCTAGATTATTCTACTATAGGCTTCAGACAGAGTCAACTCCCACCTTTATGCATTTGTTATGGAACTGAAACCTGGCTCTACTTATGTTGTTTGAGCCACACAACTAACGCTTATTTCCTTACTTAGTACACAGTCTTGGACCCATGTCTATTCATTACCCTGGAATGTCACTCCTTCGTTCAGATCTTCTCAGTCTGCATTAGGTCTATAACCCAGAGCTGGATAGTGAACAACAGAGCTGCCAGCTGATAACTATTTTAGCACAAAATTGAGGCTCTCCTATATGGACTTGGAACCTCTTATATCCTTGGTGCACAACCTTGTTCATATTTCAGTTCTAACCCTGACCAGACCTCATTCTCAATAGCTTTAGACCTCTATCTCCCTATATAATCCAGTCTGAAAATATGACTCATTATTCCCCCCCCCGCCTACCCCCGTTGGATTACTCAATCAGGGCTTGATCTGGTATAATTTTTAGATCTTTGTTAGAGGATTTGTATTAGGGAGTTCAGTTTTACTTTTTCCTGCTACCCCACTCTCTTAGTTCTGGCTCCCCTACTCCCCCAACACTTGTAGAGTAACACCTCCCTTCCTCAACTCCCACCCTTATGCATTTGTTATTCCCTCTTGTGAGACAGGCTTCACTCTCTCCCCCTTCAAATTTTAGCATTCTGAGAACCACTAAGCCCTGGCCAGGTTGATGGATTTCCTAATAACTCAGGTAAGAATGGCGAATTAGCCATTAATAGACTGAAGATATGGCTTTGAGCAATCTGACCAGCTTCAAGAAGATGATTTTCTTCTAGTACATAAAAGGGAACAATAATAGTACTTCCAGGGGTTGTTGTGAAGATAAAATGAGATATTTGTAAAACACTTTGAAAAATTTTAAAGCACTATATAAATTCTAGCTATAATAACAATGATGAATCATATAGAGAAGTAAAATACAGAGAGAAATTCATATAACAAGTTACAATTTTGCAAAGACTGTTACAATCTTCATCTAATATGTTGTCATCTGTGCCTCATATCAATCATATGAGATAGATATTATACATATACTGTGTTAATTTTTAAGAAAGAAAACTGAGAATGCAAGAGACTGGTCATAGGTAGGATTTGAACTCAGGCTGTTTTGACTCCAAATCCAATACTTTTACAATATTCCATACTGTCAGTAAACTGGAGAGGGAAGAAATTAGAGAAAGAAAGACCATTTAGCTTAATATATTATGACATCTACAGAATCTAAATTGGAATTATCCTCAGAGATTGTGGATTCTAACTCCGACCTGTGCAACATTTTCCTCTACAACTTATTAAAAGTCATATAGCTTGCACTTCATGAAATTTAGTGAGCCATGACCACAACCCACTTAGCTAGTCCATTCCATTTGAGGCCAGTTCTTATCATGAAGATGTTTTTATTTTCCATAGAACCTATATCTGTTTTTCTGCAGCTTCTATCCATTCTCCCCAATTCTGTCTATTGGGCCCAACCAGAATATATTTAAACCCTTTTCCATATAATAGCCCTTCAGATATTTAACTGTCATCCTATTTAAAAACATTTCTCCTCCCAATTATAAACATTTCCAGGCCCTTCGAGTGATCTTGATTTGTCTCTTCTAGAAGTTTTCCAGTTTATCAGTATCCTTTCAATGATGTGGTAGCTATAATTAAGTGCAATATTCCTATGATAGTCAGATCAGGGAAGAGTAGAGTGGGAGTATAGTCTCATCCTAGACTCTGTATATGAAGCTTATAATCACAGTTTGTGACAATCACCTCACACTGAATCAATTTGAGCTTTCAGTCCACTAAAATCCTTAGCTTAAAAAAAACACCTACCTTTTGTCTTAGAATCAATACTATCAGTTCTAAGGCAGAAGAGTGTTAAGAGCTAGGCAACTGAGTTAAGTGACTTGCCCAGAGTCACATAATTACGAAGTTTCTGAGGCCAGCTTTGAACCTAGGAAACCTCCCATCTCCAGACCTCGCTCTCTATCCACTGAGCTCCTTAGCTGTCCTCAACCTTTTTTTTTTTCTCTTTTTTTTTTTTTAAATAAGAAATGTTATCTAGGGGACACTTCCATCTAGTATGGGGAGGCCAATTTTTTGAATCCCAAGTGAAGAGTTTTATATTTGCCAACACTGAATTATAGCTTATTAGCTCTGGTCTTTCTTTTTGGAGCTGGACTACCATACAACATGTTAGCTACATAACCAAGTTTATCCAAATATGTCATCTGCAAATGTAATGAGTGTTAATTATTTTTCTTCATTACAAGGGAAGTTCCAGTGGAAGTGAGAAGCAAATTAGAAAATTGTGTAAAATAAAAGGAGGCATTAATAAAATTTGAAAAAATGAGTAGCTTTTCATTTATGTCTTTATTCAACTTATAGGTATAAATGTTCAACAGTGGAGGGCCAAGGCCACTCCATGGGACATTTCACTACAAACTTGTCTTCAAATGGATGATGCATCAATGACTACATTTTGAGTCCAATCTTTGAGTGAATTCTCAATCTATATAATTATACTGTCACCTAGCCCATACCTTTCCATCTTTCCTGCAAAGATAGCATGAAAAGCATAGCCAAATACTTTCCTGGAATCTATATAATCAACATCTATAGAACTGTCAGAAAAATAAATGAGATTAATTTCATATCACCTGTTTTTGATGTAGTCCAGCTGGCTTTATTGATAACCCCACTCCCCAATTCTAATGATTCATACTCTTAATAATGCATTCTCAGATTTTTTTCAGGGGTAAAACAAAGCTTAGAGATTTATAGTTTGAAGATTCTATCCTTCTCTTTCTTGAAGATTAAGACATTTGTCAATTTTGAATCCTGAGATAACTTTTCCATTTTTTTATGATTACTAACATTAATTGTATTTGCAAGTAATGTTATTACTGTGAAATTTAGTTCATTTGGACCAGTCGATTCAAAAATCATTGAAGGCAGGTTAAGTGTGCTAACATTTATTCACTTATCTTGTTTCAACTCCCTATTAAGTTTTGTCCCTTCTCTCCATCTTTAATGTTCCAAAGATCATTAAAGGAAAGAAAAACAAAACAAGAGTTGAATAATTTTGCCTTTTTCTCTTCATTCATTATCACCATCACTTTCATCCTGAGCAGTTTTCCTAATTCTTTTTGGATCTTCCCCCCTGCCTTCAAACATAGCTCGAGGCTATTTTTGTTATTCTTAACATTCATTGCCATCTGGATGACTTGTTTCTTGGCTCTTTTTGCTTCTTTGTTGTGGTGACAATTTTACATCTGTTAAAATCTCCTATAAATGTTGATAGTCAATGTCTTTAGTTTTATCCATTTCCTTTTCCCCCCCAGGATTAACAGCTTGTTTAAATATGTTAGGTTGGAGCTGTTGGATTGACATACAGTGTCCTCATCTTACATTTTTTCTTTTCTTGTAATTTGGTATTGATTTCAACCTTGTCCAGTCAATGATCAGACTGTAATGGTCTTAGACACTAGATTTTGAAATGACTCTGTCAGTGACTAGTCATTTTCAGTTTGTTAAAATAGAATCAATTTCTTTTTTTTTTCTTGGTGCTGGCCACACTTTTAATTTCCTACTTTTTCTTGTAAAACTATACTTTCATGAGATACATGCATGAATTTTGTGAGATATCTATAAGTCTTTGGACTTTCTCATTCTTTAATCTTGAACTGTATTTCTCATAAATTTTCACCTTTATTTCTAGTTCCACCCTCATACTGAAACCACAGAGAATCAAGATATATTCATATTTTCTCTTTCTCTGTTTATTTAACTCCCAACTTCAATTATGCTCCAAAGGCATAATTTTTAAGATCCCAGGTGCATCTCTATACTGTGATAATACATTAAAGTAGGAATTTTGTCCCTGTCCAATATATATATATATACATATACAGAAACATATATCCATGTATATATGCATGTATGTGTACACTCACATTCTTAAATACATATATTCACACATGCATATATATGTAGGATGCTTGTGGAAATTTTAAAATAAAGGTTCCTTTTTTTAAGCTATATTTTCATTGCCTTAGTGAACCTAACATTAAGGATAGAAAAATTTAAAAATATATAAGTAGTACAGAAATGTTGTCTAGTGTTGTTACATATATCTTACTCAGTGATGTCCTCAGCTGTTTAACATTTATTGAGCAATCTGGTCAGTAAGAAGCCAAGTAGACTTGAGTAGATTTTAGCTAAGTGCCAACTATATGATTCCTGTTGGAAATGCTATGCAGAAACTTTGAAGAGTTTCCATTGTGGGATTGGTGTATGCTGATGATATCAAGAGAGATGCTATTTGATGTCCTTGGTTGTTGCCAAACATATTCCCTATGGGCAATGGATCAAGTGGCAAAGACTGAATTGCTCTGTGAAAAGATGAGAAAAATCAATTTCACTCCCTTAAAGAATTAACTCCCAAAGCGATTGTTACTAGCTTTCTAAAGTTGGAAATCACCCAAATGCATACAAAAGCCTTTCTTGGCTTTAAAAATGAAACTTTCTTAAAAAAAAAACCAACCCACAACACTTTAGCTTAGTTGAAAAATAGGCCATAAATGAACACTTTTTTAAACTTGATAGTTCAAAGTAAATCAAATAAGAATGATAGTAATAAAATTTATAAGTTGATTTGAACAGTTTGAAAGTACTATATTAATCTATTTTGGATCCTGCTATTTAAGTAAAAAGTTTTTTCCCCTTCAACTAGCTAAATTAATTTTTAATTAGATTTAAAAAATTTTTTTTAAACCCCTAACTTCTGTGTATTGACTTATAGGTGGAAGAGTGGTAAGGGTAGGCAATGGGGGTCAAGTGACTTGCCCAGGGTCACACAGCTGGGAAGTGTCTGAGGCCGGATTTGAACCTAGGACCTCCCGTCTCTAGGCCTGGCTCTCAATCCATTTAATTAGATTTTTAAAATAATCTATTATTCAACTAGATTATCCCTGAAGTTTTTTTACATGTACAGCATATAGTAGGTGCTTAATAAATGCTTATTGTATTTAATTCCAATTTATTTAATACAATTGTATGATTGCTTCTTAACAAGAGGAATTAAGCTCTTATCAGTTCTTGTCCATCTCTGTACTATTCATCATTCTGCTATAGACTGATGATCCTCTAAAAGTTAGAAGAGGTATCTAAACCCAAGAATCTCCATACAGTATCCCTGATGACTGGACCAACAGCCTCTTTATGAAGTGCCGTAGTGAAGGGAAAAGACTGCCCCTTGAGACCTTTCCATTTCAATCTCATATAGTTTTAATTGCTATATTTGTCCTTATAGTTTTCATTAGTCTTTTTTGATAGATTTCTCCTTCATCTGAATCAATTATTAACCAGACAACCAAAATTTTGTTCTCATAGTCCTTCTCTCTCTTATGCCAATTTCAATTTCCCCTATAGAATTTTAGTTCATGAGATCCTACCTATATATTTTCCAAATCATTTGGAATCTCTGCCCTTCCAGTGCCATAGGACACATAAGATTGTGGCCATTTTTATTCATTATGAACTTGAAGATAGATTGGTCTGTTTCATTCGAGGTTTTTATCATGTTTACTTCAGCAACCTGTTTTTCCTTAGTGACCAAAATCATGACCAGAATAATAGTTTTCCTTTTCATTTTCCTACCATTTTTAGGATGAAATTATAAGCAATTGAAGTACAAGATGGAGCAAGGATCACAATAAACTAGGATACTTTTATCAGGTGTGAACAGGACCAAAATTATTCTAGCATTTCAACCAGAGAGGGAAGAGAAGTCTTTTTGAGTTGGTCAAGGGAGGGCTTTGATTTTGCCCTGTGGATATTTTATAAAATAGTGGACCATTTCAGAATCAAAGATTTGGATGAGTGGAGAAAGCAACTCCTGCCAGTCTCCTGAAATGGGAGTCACTTTGCCAGGGGAGGATATGGGTAACTTTTCCTCCTCCTTGGTTAGAGGAGGATCAAGTGAACTTTGGAGGATTTGGATTTTTTTCGTTGGCATCTTAGCAATGGCTTTGGGACAACAATGACTAATAGTATGTACAGGGGGATCCCTGTATAGATCAAAAGGTAAAGAGAGAGGAAGAGAAGCTATAAGGCTCTTCAACGAGACCAACAGAAAAAACACACTATATCTAAGAAGGCCACCTTGAGGACTTTAGTAAAAGGATATCTTGAGGACTAGAGTAAAAAAGTTACTCCTTTGCCACATGTGTTCTAAGATTAAGTCTACTTTTCCTTGGCTTTTTTTGAACCACTAGTGGGAGTGTAAATAAATTTTGGAGGGGGTGTATTTTGTACCAACTGTTCTGACTATACTACATTATCAAATACCCCTTTATAAAAGTTAACTAAATTTGAGAAGATTTAAAAAACACTATCTTCCATCTTAGAAGCCATACTGTGTGTTGGTTCCAAGGTATAAGAGTGGTAAGGGGTAGGCAATGACAGTTAAAAGACTTTCCCAGGGTCACACAACTTGGAAGTGTCTGCGACCAGAACCATGACCTCCCATCTTTAGGTTTGGCTCTCCATCCACTGAGCTACCTAGCTGCTCTCTTAAATGATTGATATCAACAGATAATCATGGAGAAAGGAAGTGTATCAGTAGGGGCTTATGAGCTAGGGCATTAGAAAAATATCTTCTTCTCCCCCACCCACATACACATTTAACCCCTTAAATCTGCTTCAATCCTGAGGAGAGATATAGCAGCTGAAATCTTGGGATCCAGTCTTGCAGTGTGGATGGGACTGGAGGAGTAGCTTCAGAGTATGTTCTACATAACTACAAAATACCTTAACTTTCCTCCTTTTCAAAGAGAGAGATTTCTGGTAAAATTGCCTGGACCATTGAAGTATTTTACTATTATGCCTTGCTCCCATGTCAGCTTTATGATCTACTTCTGGAAGTTATCCATTTCCTTCTTTTGGCCTGTAATCTGTACCATACTTCCAAAATGCTATTGATTCAATCTCTCCTCCTTGAATCCTCACCAAAGTCTTCTTCCATCTCATTTTCCTTTTCCCCATTTGCCAATTTTCATAGAAAAATCACCTGTCTGTTTTATAATTCTGTTTCATTGCACTTTTATATTTCAATTTGATCTGTTCTTTTTGAATAAGATCTAACGTCCTTAATCATATTTCAGTTATGACTCACACCCTGCCATGCCTCAGCCATATAAAGTCTTCCCGTAAACAGTTCTATTTCATGTTGTTATCCATTTTTTGGACTTATTCTTATATAGACATCTGAAACTGAATATTATTTCTAGCCTTTTTTCCCTATCTGGGCACATATTGATATTCTTCTTCCAATGTTTTATCTGTTACTTGCTGTGACATCTGGCTTAGTAGTTATATTTCGTAGGAGGACAGTTTTTCTCTCTCCTTTTTTTTTAACTTTTGCTTTCTGTCTCAGTAACAATTCTAAGCCAGAAGGGCAAGGGCTAGGCAAATAGAGTTAAATGACTTGCCCAGGGTCACACAGCTAGGAAGTTCTCTCTTTTTTCTAAAGCTTGTGTGATTAGATACACAAATTTCCAGGCAAGCATATTTTTCCTTCTTTTCATTAGTTTCCTTTTATCCCTGGCCAAGAGCCCATCATTCCTAAATCTTAAGGGTTGGACCAGAAATTAAAATATTTTTTTCCCAGAATTATCTTTCAGTAAGTTGTTCAATAGCCACATTTGCCTTTCTCTTTCAAGACCTCTTCCTTCCTTCAACAGCAGAGAAAAAATATGTTACTTGACCTGACCTGAAAAATATTCTGCTTCTTCGCTCAGGAATTTATAGTCCCTGAAGATGGTTTCTGGATTCCTTCTCACAGGGACACTTGTTCCTACACACATCACCAGTATATTAGTCAGGTTCTGGATCTTAAGCAACAGTTACACATTCACAGTTACTTCTAACTTAACTCTATGAGATTTATTAATAGCATGTGCACCCGTAATGGAACGCCTACTTGCACCAAAATCATACAGATTGTTTCCACCTCATTGCCACCCTCAGGTCCCTATATTGGTCTCATTTGGGGAAATAATGTTGCACACATAATGTTTAGCCTAAGAAATTAGCTCAGTGCAGACTCCAGGCAGATTTGAAGTGGCCTGAGGAGGGTAGGTTTGATTCAGCTTCATTCAGAGATGGGCAAAGAAAGCTGGAATCCCTCACAAATGCACCAAATTAGGATCAAGAGACCCAGGGACCTCTGAACATAATGATGATGATTTAGTCAGATAAGACCAATTACATGACTTGGTAAATTCCTTTGATATCAGGGGTCAATCTCATAAATTTGTTAAGTACCTTAATAACTTTCTGTCAACATTTCTGTAAATTTTTCTTTCTTCCTCCTGGGTTAAGGAACTTCAAATAATCTTCATCAACCAAAAATGTTAGGAAGAATTAGGTCTATCAAGTCTTAGGAGGCACTTTGTTACTTCTCCAGTATGTGCCTTGGAAAATGGAATATTTTGGGTCAACAGTTGGCTGCTGATCCGTAATTGCTAGGAGCCATATCTTTTTCTATGACCAATAATAAATTTATTTTCTCCTAAGAAGTCCATGGATCTATTTCCTATTTCCCTGGAGCAGGAGAAACTCCTTTTCATTAAGTTTTGTGAAATTGGATATCTTATTTTATTTTATTTTTCTTTTGGGGAAAATTTAATTAATTAAGAATATTTTTACATGGTTACAAGATTCATCTTCTTTCCCTCCCCTCCTCGCCCCCCTCCTGTGGTCGACACACAATTCCACTGGTTTTAACATGTGTCATCAATCAAGACTTATTTATATATCATTGATAGGTTGCATTGGTGTGGTTGTTTTGAGTCTACATCCCCAACCATGTCCGCCTCAACCCATGTGTTCAAGTGATTGTTTTTCTTCTGTTTCCACTCCTGTAGTTCTTCCTCTGAATGTGGGTAGTGTTCTTTTCCATAAATCCCTCAGAATTGTCCTGGGTCATTGCATTGCTGCTAGTACAGGATATTTTAAAATCATGTAGAATTTTGCATTTGTCTTTATTAAACTTCATTTTGTTTTATTTTGCCTGTTGATTTTTTTGTGTTTTTGTTGTTACAGTTTCTAACATCCAATGACAGCTATCTCTCCAAGCTTCATGTTAAATGTAGATTAAACAAAAGGAACACTTTTTCCCATTCAAACTATTTTTTTAAAGCAAATTCAAAGGTTGGGAGAAGTTATGACTAGACAGAAGTTTTGTCTGACAAAGAAATAGTTATTTTAGTGGATAGCAAGATTATTATGACTCAGCCTCATGATAGGGCCAAGGGAAAAAAGCTAATATGATATTAGACTTTATCAAGAGAAGCACAGCTTTCAGAAATGAGATGATAATCCCTTTGTACTCTTCTCTGGTCAGATCACATCTGGTATACTGTGTTTGGATCTGGGTGTTACAGTTTAAGAAGGATATTGATAGATTGGAGAGCATCCCAGAGAAGGCAACCAAGATGATAAAGGGTCTTGGGTTCATATTGGATGAGTTTTGACTTGAGGGACATTTGTTAATCCTGGCCAAAAGAACACCCAGTGGACTCCTTACTTTAAATCCCTATAGTTAATATGTTATGATGTCCTATAGTTTCTTTTCTTTTTAAAAAACATTTATTAATATTCATTTTTAACATGGTTACATGATTCATGCTCCTACTTTCCCCTTCACCCCTCGCATTCCCTCCACCCATGGCCGACGCACATTTCCACTGGTTTTAACATGTGTCATTGATCAAGACCTATTTCCAAATTGTTGTTAGTTGCATTGGTGTGGTAGTTTCTATAGTTTCTAATTTTACGATATCTCTCCTATGTAACTCCTTCTCTCCTCTTACATTGCTACCACCATGGTACAGACCCTTATTACTTTATACCTGGGCTATTACAGTAGCCTGTTGGTTGGTCTCACTGCCTCACAGCTTCCCACTCCAGTCTATTTCCATTCAGCTATCAGTTTGTTTTTATTAAAGTGCATGTCTGACCATGTTCAATATTAACTTTCAACTTCCATTCAATGAATTCTAATAGCTCCCTATTACCTCCAAGATAAACTATAACATCTTCTGGCTTTCAAAGCTCTTCAGAACCTACTTTATCAGTTTTCTTGTGCCTTACTTCCCTCCATATCCTCTGCCATCCAGTGACATTGGACTCCTTGCTTTTACTCACACAAGACAACTCCCTTTCTTCACTGTAGGCATTTTTACTGATTGCCCTCAATGCCTGAAGTTCTTTCTCTCTCTCTCTCTCTCTCTCTCTCTCTCTCTCTCTCTCTCTTTTTTGGGCTTCTTTCCACTTCCATCTTTAATCACACCTTCTGCAAGAAGCCTTTCCTAACCCTCCTTCCATATTGCTAGTAACTTCCCAATAAGGTGATCTGTATGCATCTTCTTTGTCCTTGAGGAATGGGACTAGGATTTTTTGGTTTTGTTTTGTTTTTGTCTTCTTTTGTATCCCCAATACTTAATACAGTGCCGAGCATGTAGATGGCTCCAAATAAGTGCTTCTTGGCTTGAAGGTGCACTGTTGCTGCTGTTGTTTGGTGAATATTATTAAATATACCTAGGGAAAGACAGATGCAACATTTTAAGGTTTTCTGATTGCCTAAGCAGTTATCCCCTCTTTTCATTATAATTCCATCAATGACCAAACATTTATTAAACACCTCCATCAATGACCAAACATTTATTAAACACCTCCACAAAGTGCTAGGCATACAGAGACTTTGATTGTCTTACAAGTCAACTTTGCCTCTGAATTAAGCAGCTTATTTGGCAAAGACCTCCCTCCTGTGGTAGAGTCACCCAGACCACCCTGGGAGGGATTGAGAGAGACAAGATATTGCCTAGTTCTGTGAAATTTTCTGACTTGACCATGAGAGATGTATGTGATAATTTTGAGAATAGAGAATGTCACATCTGGGAGGAACCTTAGGAGACATCTCATTCAGCCTCTACATATGCAGCCCAGAGAAGGGAACACAATTTGCCAAGATGTTAGGATCATAGATTTAGAGCTAGAAAGTACCTTAGGCACAAATGAAGAAAACCTGCTCATTATGCAGGTGAGGGAACTAAAGCTTGTGGAGGCTGTGATTTTATTTGGGTCATACAATTGATACATGTTTGAGGCAGGATTCAGACCTAGGTCTCCTTAGCTCCAAATCCAATATTCTAACTCTTGCACCAGTGGTATCAAATACAAATAGAAGATGGGGCCATTAAATAGTACATTAGGATCCCTACAGGCCAAACATTAACTTAAAAACCACATGTAAATATTATCTATGTTCTATTGTAGTTTTGCTTATTTTAAAAATATTTCCCAATTACATTTTAATCTGGTTCTGAAGGTTTTTAGGATTATCGCGGTTGCCATATGACCCAGCCGTGTGTTTGACAGCTTTGCACTACACTCTGCTCCTTCTTCAAGAATTTTAGCAGATCTTCTATTGTTGACAACTCAATCTAGAACTTTCCTAGATAGGAAATATTTTTTTCCAGTTTTGAAGGTACCTTAGATGTCATGTAAATGAATTCCTTAATATTACAGGTGAAGAAACTGAGGCCCAGAGTGATTAAGTGATTTCTCCCTAGATCACACAGGGAGTAAGCATGAAAGGTAAGGTTCAGACCCAGGTCCATATGATTAAGGTAACCTTGGCTACATCATTGAGGAGTTCCCAGGGCATTTCCCAATAGATTAAATATTATATAGTATATACACAATAGGTAATATATCAATTATATCATAAATATAATTTAATCTTGTCCAAGAACTTTGACTAGAAAATTCGTGGGACTGCTTGAACCAGTTAGCTTGGGTTGAAGGGAGATTGACTGTTCTAGCTGTTCCTGAAGCCATATAGAGGAAGTTCATGACTTCTGTCAGAAGATAATACATCTGGGAGTCTTCTTTATTATTATATAATGTTATTTGTCTCTTCCTATGTGGAGGTACCTCTTTTATATAATAAATCATTGAACCTTAGAGGGACTTAGAAGAAGTTCAGCATGATACAATGAGAAGAGCTTGAAATCCTAGTTCTGTCACTTACCTTGGATGTAACCTTAGGAAATAACTTTGAATTGTATCTTCAATTTCCTCATCTGTAAAAATGAAAGAGTTGTATTAGATGGCATCTAAGGCCCTTTAAATTTTTAAATTTTGACTCAGTATATCTTTGTCATCTTTAACATGGGGATTTTGAGATTTATTTTAGGATATGAGATGTGACAGATTGAAGAGGACAGCGCTTTAACATAGAAAGAAAGAGTATTGGCCTATCCAAAGATAATGAGTTTTTTAAATGACCAGGTCCTACTAAGAATCAAATTATGTTCTGAGGGGGAGCCCAAAGGAGAACTAAAACCATATCTGATAAGGGAAATCCAAAAGAACATTAGCCAGCAATTGCTATCAAAGAGAGAAAGATGGGAGGCTGTCATAGCAAGAATTCATAGATCATGTCATGTCCAACCAAAAGAATCCAGAGAGCAGAAAACCAAGATTTGAGCAGGGGAAATGAAATACCATGGAATTACTCACTCTGGGTTTTAGTACTAGGGCCCTAGTACTAGCTATGATAGCCAATTTGTATAGCAGCTTTTCATTATTCATAGATCATTCTTTTGTACAGGTATTGACTCTTCTAGTGGTGGGGCCAGATATTCTTTTTTTTTAAATTTTAAACATTTATTAATATCCATTTTTAACATGGTTACATGATTCATGCTCCCACTTTCCCCTTCACACCCCACATTCCCCCCCACCCATGGCTGACACACATTTCCACTGCTTTTGTCATGTGTCCTTGATCAAGACCTATTTCCAAATTGTTGGAATTGCATTGGTGTGGTAGTTTCGAGACTACATCCTCAATCATGTCCACCCCGACTCATGCGTTCAAGCAGCTGTTTTTCTTAAATGTTTCTTCTCCTGCAGTCCTTCCTCTGAATGTGGGTAGCGTTCTTAACCATAAATCCCTCAGAATTGTCCTGGGTCATTGCATTGCTGCTGGTACAGAAGTCCATTACATTCGATTTTACCATAGTATATCAGTCTCTGTGTACAATGTTTTTCTGGCTCTGCTCCTTTCACTCTGCATTAGTTCCTGGAGGTCTTTCCAGTTCACCTGGAACTCCTCCAGTTTGCTATTCCTTTTAGCACAATAGTATTCCATCACAAGCATATACCATAATTTGTTCAGCCATTCCCCAATTGAAGGACATACCCTCCTTTTCCAGTTTTTTGCCACCACAAAAAGCGCAGTTATAAATATTTTCATATAAGTCTGTTTATCTATGATCTCTTTGGGGTACAAACCCAACAATGGTATGGCTGGATCAAAGGGCAGGCAGTCTTTTATAGCCCTTTGAGCATAGTTCCAAATTACCAGCCAGAATGGTTGGATCAGTTCACAACTCCACCAGCAATGCATCAATGTCCCAATTTTGCCACATCCCCTCCAGCATTCATTACTCTCCCCTTCTTTCATTTTAGCCAATCTGCTAGGTGTGAGGTGATACCTCAGAGTTGTTTTGATTTGCATTTCTCTAATTATTAGAGATTTAGAGCACTTTCTCATGTGCTTATTGATACTTTTGATTTCTTTACCTGAAAATTGCCTATTTATGTCTCTTGCCCATTTATCAATTGGGGAATGGCTTGATTTTTTGTACAATTGATTTAACTCCTTGTATATTTGAGTAATTAGACCCCTGTCAGAGTTTTTCGTTATAAAGATATTTCCCAAATTGTTGTTTCCCTTCTGATTTTGACTACATTGTTTTTGTTTGTACAAAAGCTTTTTAGTTTAATATAATCAAAGCCATTTAATTTACATTTTGTAATTTTCTCTAACTCTTGCTTGGTTTTAAAATCTTTCCTTTCCCAGAGATCTGACAGGTATACTATTTTGTGTTCACTTAACTTATTTATAGTTTCCCTCTTTATATTCAAGTCATTCACCCCTTCTGAATTTATCTTGGTGTAGGGTGTGAGATGTTGATCTAAACCTAATCTCTTCCATATTGTTTTCCAAATTTCCCAGCAGTTTTTGTCAAATAGTGGATTCATGTCCCAAAAGTTGGGCTCTTTGGGTTTATCATATACTGTCTTGCTGATGTCATTTACCCCAAGTCTATTCCACTGATCCTCCCCTCTGTCTCTTAGCCAGTACCATATTGTTTTGATGACTGCTGCTTTATAGTATAGTTTAATATCTGGTACTGCTAGGCCCCCTTCCTTCACATTTTTTTTTTCATTATTTCCCTTGATATTCTTGATCTTTTGTTATTCCAAATGAAATTTGTTATAGTTTTTTCTAATTCAGTAAAGAAGTTTTTTGGTAGTTTGATAGGTATGGCGCTAAATAGGTAAACTAATTTGGGTAGAATGGTCATTTTTATTATGTTAGCTCGTCCTACCCATGAGCAACCAATGGCTTTCCAATTGTTTAGATCCAGTTTTATTTGTTTGAAAAGTGTTTTGTAGTTGTTTTTACATAATTGCTGTGTTTGTTTTGGTAGATAGATTCCTAAGTATTTTATATTGTCTAGGGGGCCAGATATTCTCCACTCTCATCCTTCTTGACATTCTATATTTCCTTGGAACTATTTCATCCTGGAGTTTCTCTTACTTTTATAGATACTCTTGAGAAAACTGAGTTCACTGTTCTCTCCGCCTTGCTTCATTTCCATAATCTAAACATTTCCTGAGATTATGTACTTTACATTTTTTCTTCTCTCTCAATTTTCTCTCTTGATGGTCTCATTCAATGTCACTGCTTTATTTATATTCTCTATGAAAGTGACTTCAAAATATAGCTCTCTACCACCAAGTTCTCCAATGAGTCCCAATCACATTTTTTTATTAGGCTGATAGACATCTACATGTATGTTCCCTTAGTACCTCAAACGAGTTGCATGAAACTGAGTTATCTTCACCCCGAATAAACTCTGCCTTCCTCCCAATTTCCAAAGGTATCTTCTGAGGGTTTTTACCATTATCCCTATCACCTAGGAACTCAGTCATCTGTGACTGTCATCTTCTTCATCCTCTACTTCTAATTAATTGCTCTCTCCCAAGTGTCATCCTTCTTGTGTTATTAGGTGAGTCAATATGCAATTAGAGACCAGAATCGAGGCAAGAATTATACTGCCTTTGTCACTGCCAGTAAATGAAATCTGGCTATTGATTTAGGCAAAGGATACAAGTCAGGACTTGTTATTTCTGCTACATAGTCACTCCTCAAGTCCAAGAATCCCTGAATTCTGGGATATGCACTAATATGGAGATCAACAGAGGCAACATTTAGAACCAATAGGACCATCAGGGTTGACTTAAGGCAGTGAATGTGGAATGAGCTTTTTATAATAGCAGCATGAATTGACAAAAATGCATTAGTCTGTTTGTGGCATCAGGGAAAGAAGGCTCAACAGGGGTTAAACACTATGTTGTAAGTAAATATGAAGTGCCACCAATCATGACGAGGGCACCAAATATCATAACAGGTAATCTGAGTTGTACAAATATAAAAATATACAATATAATCAAGACACACAGTTTAAATTTGTAGAAATCATGTAAAAGCATTTTTTCTCATGAATAGAAAAAGCAAAGGACTTTGGAAAGAACACTGACTTTGGAGTTAGAGGACCTCCATTTAAAACCATATTGCTACTTACTACTTTTTTTACCTAAGACAAGTCAATCTGGGTCTCACCACTAAAATAAGAGTTAGATGACCTCTAAAATGCCTTCTCACTCAATCTATGATTCTATGATTAAATCACCTAGACCTTCTGGGCTAGGTCTCTTGGAGTGGTACTGTCTACCTCTCATCATAGGAAAATAGAACCTCAGCTCAGAGGTCTTTCTAGCCCAACATATATATGAGCAGGAATCCCTTCCATAATGGCTCCAACAAATATTCACCTTCCATTAAAAAATCTATTAATGGAAAATTCACAACCTCTTGAAGCTGATTTAAACTTTTTTGTGGTTTGGTTGTTGGGTTTTTCCTCCTTGGGTTGAGCCATTTCCTGCCTCTGAAAAGCTGCCTTCTAATCTGACTCTTTGGTCATCTGGGACCAAAGAAACCAATTTTGATCCCTTTTCCACATGACAGACTTTCAGTTGTTGCATCACAAACCTGAGAAATTATGTATCACATAGTTTTGAGTATCCTTATTCTTTGGATATGATTCAGATTGTCAGTATCCTTTCTGAAAAGCCAAAATCTTTCCTTGAGCTGATTACTTCAGATGGGTTCTCATCAGGCTGGAGTGCAGTGGCACTATTATACAATCATTCTGGACAGTATTCTGTTAATGCAGCTTGAGATTACATTAACTTTTTTTTTTTTTGGCTGCCTTATTGCATTGCTGCCTCATGTTGAGCTTGTAGTCCACTAAAGCTATCAGGTATCCTTCACACCAATTATTTTCGAACCCTGTCTCACCCCATCAGTATTAATGCTATTAATTTTTGGAGCACAATGTAGGCTTTTACCTTTTACCTATTAAATTTCCCTTTATTAGATACGGCCCATCATTCCAGCCTATCAAAGTTATTTTGCATTCTGATTTTGTCCTTCAAATGTGTTAGCTACCCATCTTGGCTTAATATTATACAAAAAGAAGTTTCTGGCTTTGCCTTGAGCCAAGTTTTTGGTAGCAGTATAAAACAGAACAGGACCAAGGGCAGATCCCTTAGCTACTCCAGTAGAGACTTCTAGGTTGATTTTGATGCACTGAGTATGCACTCCAACTTTAACCTTTTAACTAGTTCCACAATTGGTTAAATTGGCTTTACTATTGCTCAATCCACATATCTCCATTTACTTCCAAAGGATTTCATTAAAGGTTTTGTTTAATGCTTTTCTAAAATGAAATGTAATCTAACTTGAACTATAGGCATTTTAAACATACTTTTTACCCCTTTAGATTTAAAATTGCTTGAGAAACAAAGGGCTATATCATTTTCTGTCTTCATATCTTCAGTGCCTAGCACAATGTCCATCTCAAAGCAGGTACTTAAAAACATTTATTGAATTAAATTGACCATTTTCCACCTGCTAATGTGGAACAAGGATAATGATTTTGCAAAATGTTTTCAACACTGACCTCTTAGAAGGGTTAAATGAATTTATTACCAGATTGACAATAATTTATCTAGTATGGTACAAAGAAAGTTTCAATTAGATCATAACTCTTTTCAAGAGCTTTTGTTATACTTGTCATATATTTACAATATATTGCTGTATACACCCAATGGATAATTAAAACTGTTTTATATTGCACTGTATATTATTAGTCTCTTGATTTTCAAGATAACTGTCTAAGAAGTCAGAAACCAGGAAACTTGTGTTTGTGATATATTTGATACTTTGGGCACAGTAATTTAATTAAATTCAACAAGAATTTTTCAAGTGCCTACTCTGTAGAAGGTATTATTCTAGATGTTGGAGCCACAGGATAACAGCATCATAGATTTTGGTCTGGAAGGGACATTAGAGACAAATAGGTTGTACAAGAGCTCTCAGCTAC
Source organism: Gracilinanus agilis (assembly GCF_016433145.1). Classification (NCBI taxonomy): domain Eukaryota; kingdom Metazoa; phylum Chordata; class Mammalia; order Didelphimorphia; family Didelphidae; genus Gracilinanus; species Gracilinanus agilis. The sequence continues at coordinate 230,304,303 of NC_058135.1, read as the reverse complement.
AAGGCAGAAAGACCTGAGTTCAAGTTTAGCCTCAGACTCTCACTAGCTATGTGACTTTGGGAATATCCCTTAAACTATGTTTGCCTCTGTTTCCACAATTATAAAATGAGAATTATAATAGCACCTTCCTCCCAGCTTTGTTAGTGGGTATCAAATAAGATAATATTTGTAAAGTGTTTAGTACAGTATTTGGCACATATAGTAGGAATGATATAAAATATGAGCTAATCTTAGAGACCACCAAAACCAACTCTCTCATTTTACAAATCAGAAAACTGGGGCAGAGAGTGATTAAATAACTTGACCAGTCTTATACAGTACTGTGAAGTAAAAAAAAGTCACATAGTACTTGACCTCAAGAAATTTATATATGCATATAAACATTGATAGTAATCTATCATAGTGCGCTCTCTCTCTCTCTCTCTCTCTCTCTCTCTCTCTCTCTCTCTCTCTCTCTCTCTCTCNTCTCTCTCTCTCTCTCTCTCTCTCTCTCTCTCTCTCTCTCTCTCTCTGTCTCATCTTTCTTTGTGGAATTACAATTGGAGAGGAGAAAAGGACTCACAATAAAAGAAATGCCAACTGCTTTCAGAGAAAGAACGGTGGATTCAGAATCTAGACCAAAGCAAACTTTTTTCACTTTCTTATTTTTTTTTGGTTTCCTTCCAAAAAACAAAAAATGTTTTACATGATTGCACTTGTAAAATCTGGATTAGTTGCTTACTATCTCAGCAGATGGGGGCAGAATTTGATGGAAACTCAAAATCCTTTTTAAAATGTTGGAAACTATTTTTATATATAAATGGGGGAAATTAAATTAAAAAAACAAAATTCACCAATTTTTATTCTTTTTTATAGGAATTCACTTGGAGAAAGGGCTAGCTTATAGTTAATGGAGCCCTTGTAACTACCGGTTTAATAAGAAGAACATCTGTTCTATAATGTATATATTCTTGTAGATAAGCAGATAGCTTCTACCATTGATTTCATGTGGTAAACCATTTCAAAGAATCTTAGACTTATCTTGCCTGAGGGTTGAAGGGGGACTTTGTGGCTATCTAGTCCAATCCTCTTTTTTTTTTTTTTTTAAATAGTAGCATTCTTTTCTATTGCATTCCCAGGAAGTGATAAACCAATTTCTCTTTAGACACCTCTAGTGATGGGAAACTCAATAATCTTGAGGCAGCTCATTCTACTTGTGGACAGCTCTGAATGTTAGGGGAATTTTTCCTTTCTATTGAAACATTATCTTTCCCTCTCTATCTTCTTCCCATTGACCTTGTTTCTGTTCTCTAGTGTCATGTCGAACAAGTTTCATTCCTCTTTGAGGTGATAACACTTCTTTTAGGTAACATCCAGGTTTTCACTGTCCTTTTTAACATATGGTTTGTGTAAATGACCACAATCCTCCGCATGTGGCTTTTCCAGGATAAAGTATGCTATTAATTTCTCTTGTGTCAGGGATGATGTTTTTCTGTCCTCTTACAAAAGTTGCATTAGCTTTTTTAGCAGTCATTTTATTTTACTCCTATTAAGCAGGCAATGTACTCAGTATTTTTCACTTCATGTATTGCTAAACCATTTCTTCTTCAGGAACACAACACCATGGCACGCAGACCTCCCAAATCCCTACAACTATATACTCTCTCTCCCATCCTTCTGTCTTAATTGTTTTTCTCTCATCACAAACTCCTGTTCTATCATTTGTCCATCATAAGACCTTCCAATCATTCTTTTTCTCAATTCTGCTTTTTCTTGTCTCCATGCTCAATCATCCATTTCAGTGATTAGCAAATCACCAGGCTCAAATGCCTCTTCTCCCTCTTGACTTTATATTGTCCCCATCCTACTATTCCCCCACCAGAGTAACCCTTACTCTCTGTTTTCAGCAATCCTTTTTTCAGGCCTGCTGAGTATTGCTAGAACAAATGTTGAAATCAAAATGATTTCATTTTGTTGCCAATTTCTGTTGTATGGACTTGTTTGGGCCACAAGTTTTGCTTTGTAATATCTTTCCTCTAATTTAGCTCATATTTTTTTTAAACCCTTAATCTCGGTGTATTGTCTCATAGGTGGAAGATTGGTAAGGGTGGGCAATGGGGGTCAATGTGACTTGCCCAGGGTCACACAGCTGGGAAGTGGCTGAGGCCGGGTTTGAACCTAGGACCTCCTGTCTCTAGGCCTGACTCTCACTCCACTGAGCTACCCAGCTGCCCCCTCATATTTTTTTCTTGCTTTTTTTTTAAACCCTTACCTTCCGTCTTGGAGTCAATACTGTGTATTGGCTCCAAGGCAGAAAAGTGGTAAGGGTAGGAAGTGACTTGCCCAGGGTCACACAGCTAGGAAGTGTCTGAAGTCAGATTTGAACCTAGGACCTCCTGTATCTAGACCTGGCTCTCAATCCACTGAGCTGCCTCCTTAGCTCATATTTAACTTAAAATAAATTCTCGGTTGATGCAGGGGTTAGAAACCTAGAGCTGAAGTCAGGGAAACTTAAGTTTAAGTCTACCCCTAGACTTTTTACAGCTGCGTGAACCTAAGTAAGTCATTTAATTACTGTTTACTCATTTATAAAATGTGGGTGATGTTGGCACCTACAACAGAAAGTTGTTGTGAGGACAAAATGAGATAATATTTGTAATGCATTTTGTAAACCTCAAATACTTTATAAATATTATTTATTCTTTTTATGTCAAAATCACAGAAAAGGCAGCTACTAAGAATCACTCTGGTCTCAGACAATCACAATATTAATTAGTGATACTCTAAATTGTTTTCTAATAATTTGCTTCATGATTTTTCTGCTTCCAATATTTCTCTTCTCCAAACTATCTGCCTCATAGCTAGCTCCCTATTTCTTGCAAGATAAATTATGAAGTATTGCATTTGACATTTGTTTTCTTGACTTAGGGCCCAGATGAGTCCATACAACTCCTTCCTATTTTTTCAGTTCCCTTACACTTTATTGTCCTTCACATACTCAGCAACCCAACTACTCTAGCTTCCTGTTGTTGCACATGGCACTCCATTTCCTGCGTTTTCCTTGAGTGTCCACATGCTTGACATACTCGCACCTCTTGCTATTACTTTCAGGGTTTCCTGACTTTTTTTCAAGATTCACCTCAAATCCCACTTTCCCCCCATTATTTACTTTTAAATATTTTCCCATGGTTATCAAATTCTACTTTCTGCTTGAAGCCCTTTTCAGTCAACCTCACTGCTAGTGCTTGTCCTCTGAAATTACTTTCCATTTATGTCTTTGTATAATTAGGGATTTGTACATTCGAGTGTGAGGCTCTTGAAGGCAGGGAGTTTTTGCCTTTCTTTGTAACCCCAACTTCTAGCACAACTTCTGGCATTTAATAGGTATTTAACAAATATCTTTTGATTTACTTGATTGGCCAATGTGACCCAGTGAGGGGATACCTCTGAACAGTCAAGTCAATTAACATTTTTAGGCATGAAATATAACTCCTCTAGCTCCCTGCCTTTTTTCCTAGTCATTTAATAGATTTCTTGGCTATCCAGGATTGGGAATTAGGAAAAAGTTATCTTCAAGTTATCGTCAAGAATAGATATCCACTACATCAAAATATAGATCTGAGCTAAGTCTTAAGCTAGAATTTTTATTCTAGTGTCAGGGCAATCAGTATGTGCTTTGTATGGTCTTCTCAGATGAAGTGATACCATACAGATTGTTTGATTATAGTTTCAGGAGCCCCATTTTAGATGTTATCTATAGCCCTAAAAGAGTTCTTGGGTGGGAGGAGAACCCAAGAAACCAAAGAAGTTATTTATCCAGATAGAAATTTTCTTTTGGGGGGCATACATACCGGTCCATTTGTGGAAAGTGAGTGAATGAGAAATAAATGGCTTTTCAGATTTAGTACCATTCATTGATGTTGGGTTCTAAAATGCCTCTCAAAACATTTTAAGGATTTCTGAATTCTCTGTTTCAAGACCTATTGCATCTATTGACAGGAGGTAGTTTGTCTTGATTTAGTCTAACCTTGAGATTCTGTTCAACACATTGAATTAGTAGAAACCATTCTTTAGTACTTACACCAGCACCAAACATTTGCCAAAGCGGGGAATTGTCAGTTTGTAAAGAAGACTAAAGAAGAGACTTCACAGATGTGTCCTATGCCTGAACAGAAATTCCTTTTGCTAACCTTTTGTATGAATATGAGTTGTCATTGTTACCAGCTCATGAACTGGTTGTGCCTCCTGCATTTTCATGGAGAGTATGAGCGAGGTGTTCCCACAGCCTCCAGCCCCCAATCCCACTGTTCCAGCAGAGAAACCTACCTCTGACATTTTCTGTCCTGTTGAAGTTAGATCTTTTACCTTACCTACCTCTTTTACACCCCCTCCCCCTGGGAGAAACCATCCCACATGAGTTCTAGAATTGTCTTTCCAAGTATTCCCTAATCACACATTGACATTTATGTTGAATCTGTCAAATATCTCATACTCACTTATTTAAGAGAAATTTCTGGAATTAGAATACCATTGGATGAAGGTACGGTTCTCTCTTTGTAGATGCTTCATGAGTTCCCAGATGTACAGCAAGCATACTTGAGTCTCAGGTCTCTTTAAACAATCAGAACAGAAAGTTCTGATGTGATCCAGTTGACCTGTGCCTATTAAATTAAGAACTAGCTTAATCTGAGTGCTGTGGTTCCTGCTATTTGTAGGCAATTGAAAGTCCTGACTAGATAGAAGCAGGAGGTCCCACAGCTGTGCTTTTCCAGTTCTCTGTGCCTCAGACTATGCACATTTTCTGTCACTCAGTTTTTTTAAACCCTTACCTTTTGTCTTAGAATTGACACCAAGTATTGGTTCCAAGGCAGAAGAGTGGTAAGGGCTAGGTAACTAGGGTTAAGTGACTTGCCCAGGAGAACACAGCTAAAAATGTCTGAGGTCAGATTTGAATCCAGGACCTCCCCTCTCCTTTCATAAATCCACCTAGATGCCCCTGTCAGTGTGAGTTTTTAGAATATATGTTAGACCATGAGCTATATGTTGGATTGACTACTTGGTATGGGGAGTTCGAGACCATAAGAGATTGGTTTGGGTAAATACAACTTTTTTTGAGTGAACATTGCTCCTCCATTCATAGATGATAGCAGTAAATAGTTTAAAGCTGAAAGGACCCGAGAAATCATATAATTCAACATCTTTCCCCCATTTCCCATGTGAGGAAGCAGAAGCTCAGAGATTTGAAAAGACTTGCCTGGGTTCATGCATCTAATGAGTAGCAGAACTAAAACTGGAGCCAGTTCTTTCATGGTTTTACACAACAACAGTTCAAGTCAAAAAGCATTCATTAAGGACCTACGAGGTGCAAAGTATTGTGCTCAGCTTTGGAGATACAAAGCCAAAAATGAAAAATAGGATCTGCCTACATTGACTCAAGGGAAACAATATTTAAGCCAAAGATGACTTTAGGAAAGAAAGCATTTTAACAATGAAGGGATTCAGAAAGGTGCCTATCAGAAGTGGTATCTAAGGTGAGTCTTGAAGGAAACTTAAGACTCTAGTCTAGAAGATGGAAATAAAGGAAGAAGTATATTTCATTCATGGGGGAACAACATGGCTAAAGATATGGACCTGGAAGATGGGATACTGAGTTTGGGAAATAGAAGTCAGCTAATTTGGCTTGAAACCAATGTACATGAAGGGAAGAAGAGCTTTAAATGCCAGTCTCAAGAGCTTGTATTTTATCCTAGAGGCAGAAGGAAAAGTCTGAATATTTTTGAACCAAGGTAGTGAATGACATAGGCAAACCTGTACTTTAGGAAGAATATTTTGATTACTGTATGGAAATGATTGGATTGGGGAGGTATAGAAGCAAGGAGTCCAACCAGAAGGCTATGGCAATTGTCTAGGCAAGAGGTAATTAGAGCCTAAACTACGATGATAGTCATATTATTGGAGAAGAGACAGATATATTGATTGTTTTGGAAATGGAACTGACAAGATTTTCCCAATGAGTGGATATGAGTGATAGGGAAATAAAAGAGTTAAAAATGATTTCAGGTTTATAAATTTGAGAGACTAGAGGGATGGGGCTTTTCTTAATAGAAATTTAGAAGTTTGGGAGAAGAATAGTTTTTAATAATGATGATGATAATTAGAATTTGTATAGCACTTTAAGGTTTTCAGAGTCACACACACACACACACACACACAATTTCATTTTATCCTCACAACAACCCTGAGAAGCAGATGCTATTATTACCTTCATTTCATAGATGAGGAAACTGAGGTTGAGACAGTCTAAATGACTCCCCTGGGATCACACATCTAATAAATATCTGGGGTAGAATTTGAACTCAGATCTTTTTACTTGGAGTTATGCACTGTATTTACTGTTTTCACTTAGTTGCTAAGGGATAGGGTAGTGAGTTCTTTTGGGGGGGGGGACTGAGTTAGGGCTATTGAGGGAACATCCAGCTTGAAATATCCAACAAGCAGCTGGCGATGTATAATTGGAGCTCGAGAGGGAGATGGGATGGTATATAAATTTAGAAATCACTTATATAAATGTAATCATTGAATCTATAGAATCTGATGAGAGAGATTGTGTGTCAGTATAGGGCAAAGATCTGGGGGACCACCTTGGTTAAAAGATAGGACATGGATCTAGTAGATGATTTCCACAAGCATACAAATTAAGGTGATATGGATGGATGTAGTAACCTAGAGGAAAAAATATCGTTGAGTAATAACAACAGAGGGAAGGTCTGAATGTGGCAGGATTTCACAAATTCAAGAATAAAGGAGTGTGAGGAGTAGGTCTGAGCTAAGAGGATGTTTATTTGTTATAGAAGGATGAAGGTTTTCCAAAGTGTTCTATGGGAAAAATCACTTCTTTGATTCCTCATCTGTAAAATGAGAGCTATCATCCAAACATCTCTTCTGTTGTACCATCCCAATACTCTACCCTGAAATGAAGATGCTAACCAAGGATCTAGTCCTGTTAGTGAGCAGTTGCTCTGTTTGCCTACCCAGAGGGGGTCAGCTCAGGAAATGAAGTGTCTTGAAATAATTTAATGCTTATTTGTACAGTGAGTTTAAAATTTCACTAACCTGATCATAAATTTGAATGAAATATTATGAAAAGCATTTAAAAGCAATTCAGTCAAGAGCGATGCTGCTTTAAGGTCCATGGTGTTTTCAATTACTCATTTTGAGTATTTTTTTCATGACACGCTTTAGCAATGGCTATTAAACATTCAGCTGGATTGCTGTTTAAATCGTAAAGTGTAGATTTATCTCCTATATGCAATGGTACCTAATGTAATCACTCAAAACCTGATTGCTTCTCCATTGCACATTGTTAAGACCTCCTTATTCAAATCTTTTTCTAGCAGTTTTGGCTAATGCCCCCATAGATCAGATCATATATGATTACGTTGGCCTGGGGACCCCCTTTGCCAATGCAGATGGCTCTCCTTCCACAATATATTGTCGTGGCCAAGAAGAGTCATCCCTGTTGGCTACCCTTTTGGCAAACAGCCCCTCCATGTGCAGCTAGTCTGATCTTTCTAAGGTAGATGTAGTTCATTCCTGAGTATGTATCTGATGCTTTTCCAGCTTGGAGGAAGGATCTGCCAGGATTTGCATTTCTGTAGCATAGCTTTCAAGAGCCCCAGGTCACCTCTACCTCATGATGAAACATTAAAGTAGCACCTTAGGGGAGAGTCCAGGAAGGGAGAGGTCAAGACTGGACTTGTGAGCTCAGTGGCCTAAGAAACTCTCTGGGGAGGAAAGTTGCTACACTAATACAGGCCAACACCTTTTGTTCATGTTCTAGACTCACATTAAAGCACTTCCAGTTTTACTCTGTGCCCATTCCCGCCTATTTGGTACAGGGAATAAGGACTAGATCTGAGATCTCATTGGTATAAGAAACTCCAATGTGAAGATTCTTTCTACTAATGGAGGTTAGTGCCTTCTCTTCAACAATGTCTTAGTGAGTTGCCCAGAGCATAGAAAAGTTTAGTGACTTTTTCAGTCTTCCATCTGTTCTAGATGTATGGAACACGCGAAGTAGTATATGAACCCAGGTCTTCTTGGCTCCAAGGCAAATTCTCTAGTCTCTATACCATGCTGCCTTTCTTTTAAAAAAATAAGTAGTTTGTTCTATTAAAATTCCCAGTTATCTCCCACCCTTCTCCTTCCCCCTCTTCACTAGGGAAGGAATTATTTAACAATATCGTAGTATTCCATCACAATCATATGCTGTAATTTGTTAAGCCATTGCTAAATTTATGGACATCCCCTCAATTTCCAATTTCTTGCCACCACAAAAAATGGCCATAAGATATTGAATAATATTGCTAATAGCTTGAGAGGCATTATGGAATGGCAGATAAGGAGCTGACCTCAGAATCAGGAAGACTTGAGATCAAATCCCCTTGTGGCACATACTAGTCGTGTGATCCTATTCAAGACTCTTAATTTCTCTTGTGTCCTGATACAAGATGTCCTGACAAAGTTGCAGAAGAGGTACAGGTCTACATTGATAGAGGTTATTTCCTCTTTGCGAGTTCCCCATTCCAGTAAAATCATAGGTCTGTTTTAAAAAAGTTTATTTTGTGTCTAGAGCCAGCATTTCATTGACATAGCTACTTTTCTTCCATTCACAGCAAGGAGGGGCTTTACTTAAAAGAAGATCTGATTGTCCAGGCTTTCCTGAGGCAGCTTTTTCCCTCCTTTCCTCCCTTTTTTTCTTAGCTCAAAGGGAGGACTTAGAACAAAGTTGCTTCTGGACCTTTATTCGTCCCAGCTTCTCTGATAAAATTTCCTAGTCATATAATGGCACAAAAAGTTCCAGCCAGGTGGATGGACACTAGATACCTCAGAGTTAGTGGATTTTTGAAACCTGTGTTAGTCATTTTACCCAATAAGGAAGACTCACTTTCCTGAGTTCAAATCCAGCCTCTGACACTTCCTACCTGTGTATCCTTGGGCAAGTCACGTAACCCTGTTTGTCTCAGTTTCCTCTTCTGTAAAATGAACTGGAGAAGGGAAATGGCAAACCTCTCCAGTATCTTTGCCAAGGAAGCCCCAAATGGGGTCATGAAGAGTTAAACATGACTGAACAACAACCATGTCCTGCTGATCAGAATGGGAATGAAAGGTGACAGAGTACCCATGTGCCACTTTATCCTTGTTAGATGTCTTTACTTTATCAGGGGAAAATAAACATCTTTGTATTAAATGCTGGATGTCTTGGGGAGAGCCTCATCAAGCCTAAACTAAATGGGTGCTTAGTTTAATAATTAATTAATAAGGCTTATTAAAGGTTGACCTCTGACACATTTATATAGTGGATTTCCATTTTGAAAGTGTTTTCCTCACCTCTGCCTTGGGAAGTTGGTAATGAAAGGCTTCTGATCTCTATTTCACAGCTGAAGAATTTGAGAGTCAAAGAAGTTACATAATGCAGCCACAATCCCACAGCTAGTGAGCAACTGAGCCAGGAATGGATGCCAGGTCTTCAGAGTTTCATGTTCAATCTATTGGTCCCCCAGGTTGAGGATTAGAAAACAAAAAACAATAAATATGAGATTAGGGTAGATCAAAGGAGACACAGTCCCCAAAGGCTATCAAGCTAGACATGTCTTTTCAGAGTTTATCCTTAAAGCAAGTCACAATTAGTCTGACTCAGGAATTTGTCTTTCCTCTCCTCTCCTCTCCTCTCCTCTCCTTCTTTCCTTCCATTCTTACTGTTGCTCAAGGCAGATATTTACCTTTCATTATTGTGCCTCTTCCTTCTTGAGCCATCCTAGACTATTGCCTCCTTCTAGTACAGGATTTGGAGAATAGTGGCTTCCATCTTTTTGACCATAACTGGCATATTAAGACGAAAAAAAAAGGAAAGGAGCCAGGTGGGTACATTAACTGGAGAATGTTATTTGTACCAAGAAAAAGAAATGGAAAGCTTTGGAGATAAATAGAACCAAGCCTAAAATATCTCACACTCATCACTTTTCATCTCTATTCACCTCCTTCCCTACCTTTGCCTCTCTCAGTCAGATGCTCCTTGTCCTCTAAGGGGTTAATTTACCAGCTTTTCCTGGCTCCTTCTCCTTCTTCTACCTCTTAAGTAGGTTTCCTTTAAGGGCCTGTTTTGGGAACTCTTTTCTTTCACTATCTCACTTACTTCCATGGCTTTAGATATAAAAATTACACTTATGATTCTCAAATCTCTGTCTCTGTTTTCTGAGTTCACAGGAATATTGATGTGGAAGCAGAAGGGAATAGCAATACATTTAACTAGTTACAGCTCATATCTGAAACTCAGCATATTCAAAATTTAATTTGCCATCTTCTCCTCAGTGGATAAAATGCTGGGCCTGGATTCAGAAAGACCTGAGTTTGAATTTGACTTCAGACGCAAACTAGCTGACTAATGCTAGAAAAGTCACTTAATTGCTGCCTACCTCAGTTTCCTCAACTCTAAAATGGGGACTATAATAGTATCTATCTCTCAGAGTTGTGAGAATCAGATAAGAATTATCTATAAAACACTTAGTATAAAGCCTGACATATAATAGATACTTACTAAGTACTTGTTTCCTTTCTTCCAAACCAGCTTTTCTGCCTTAGCTTTTTAAAACAGTTGCTTCCTGGGTTTCTCTTACACAATCTTTTTTCCCTGAGTTTTTCAAGCAGAAATGAAAATTATGATAATATTAAATACTCTGCAGTTTTCTTAATGTGACAAGTATTGGTTTAACCAACTCAGTCTTTGGAAAATAAATTTCTATAATTCCTTTTTCAACATAACTTCAGAGTAGAAATTATACTTCAGGATAGTAATAGCCAGCACTTATATAGTGCCTACTCTGTACCAGGGATTAACCCTTCATAATATTATTTCATTGATCTCCACATCCACCCTGGGAATTAGGTGCTCTTATTATCCCAATTTTACAGTTGAAGAAATTGAGGCAAATGGATTAAGTGACTTGCCCAAGGTCACACAGTAAGTATCTCAAGGCCAGATTTGAACTTAATTCTTCTTGGATCCAGAAGTATGGTATCCACTGCCACTCAACTGAGTGCCTACAGTTGATTAGTCAACTCCAAAGCTTCCTATTAGATTGACATCTTTTTAGAAATCTATAGACATGGTCATTGTTACTCCCATCATCTCTTCCTGTATCATGTGAAATTGATCAGTACCATTTCATTGGCCCAGAATCAGTAAATAAATTGCCAAGAATCCAAATATAGTGATGAAGTACCAGGATACAGAATTCACCAAGGATGTATCTTTAGTAAGCATAAATATAACATGGAGGATCAGAGGAAATAGGACCTTAGTTGTGACAGGTCCTGAAATCATGTTGATTCATCTACCAATAAGAATTGGAAGAAGAATATGTTATACTCTCCTTTCATCATGTCTATGAGCATGGTAGGATCAGTCATTGGAGATGGAAGTATTACCTTTATTTTTAGATTTTTTTTAACCTTTCAAGGTCTTTGAAAACTACTTTTGTTTCAAGAAAGAATTTTTGGGAATATATTTTCCATTTTCCCTGAGGATTCCTCTTTGAAGACAATAACTTCTCCCAATGTCTTCTTCAACCCCCAGGCATGCGAACTCAGAACTGTTTTTGACTTTTCCCTTTCTTTCATCTGCTACATCCCATTAATTGCCAAGTCCTGTCAGTTCTACTTCCTCACTCACTTTCATATTAGTCCCTCCTTTTTTTACAACCACCATTGCCATCTAGGCTTGCAATTCTGATGACCGAGATGATTATAGCCACCTAAATGCTCTTTCTGTTTTTAGGGTATTTTGTCTATGATTCAGTCTTTATATAAAAACGTTTTATTGATTTTTAAAAATTTTTACATTGTTGTCACTTTCTGATCTTTCTAGGAGAACCCTTCCTTGAATCAAAGAAGGAACATTAAGCATAGAAATAAAACACTGATCTGATCCCAAACGTAAATTCCTCCTATTATACCCTCTGTTTTAATCATCTGCTAATCCTCTTAATTTGTCAATTAAATAATGTCACTTTTTTACTATCCTTCCCCAACTTTGGTAGTGATAATTTTGTTGTTGTTGTTGGTCAATGATGTCTGATTCTTCATGACCTAATTTTGGGGTTTTCTTGGCAAAGATATTAAAATGATTTACCATTTCCTTCTCCAGCTCATTTTACAGATGAGGGTCTGAGGCAAACAGGGTTAAGGGATTTGTTCAGGGTCACACAGCTAGTAAAGTGTCTGAGACCAGATTTGAACTCAGGAAGTTGAGTCTTCCTGACCCCAGGCCCAGAACTCTATCCACTGCCCCATTTAGTTGCCCTTGCTAGTGACACATTGCCTAACAAATAAGGAATAAACTCTCAAACCTCTTATTCATCCCACTTTTCCTTGTCTCTTGCTGTTTTTTTTTTTTTGGTTTTGTTTTGTTCTTAGACAAGCTGGACCACTCTTTATCCTTTTCTTTTTTTGTTCTACAATCTCCTGTCTCTTTGCCTTTGTTCACATTGCTCCCTAAACCTTCCAAGGTTGTGGAATGGAACCTTTTTCCCCATTCCCCAACTATTCCACTATGTCTAGACATTGAATACCTCTTTCCTTTCTAGGCTCAAGTGTAGCTTCCTTCATGAAGGTGTCCCTTGCAATGCCCATCCTTGCCACATTCTCTTATGATACAAGGATTTATACAAATGTATTTTGTCCCTTTTGAGATTTTAATCTCTCTGAGAGCTGGATCTGTTTTGTATTTATCATTGTATTCCCAAAGTCTAGCTGAGTTTGGACATAGCAGGAAATTAATAAGGATTTATTGAATTGAATTAGCTAATCTGATAAACCCATTGTACCAATATACTAAAGAAAGACAAAAAAAACTCTTTAGGGTCCCTCCTCCAGTGCTTAGACCACACATATTCATTGTAAAATTGGGCTTCTAGAGCCAAAAAAAATTGTTATTTGTTTTTCTATTGTATTATGTTAACTTGCATAAGTGAAGTAAAATGAAACAATGTATAATCCAATACAGATGAGGTTGGTATAAAATGGCTTTGACATCCATTAAGGATATAAAATGAGAGCATCAAGAATAGGATATTTGATATTAACCTTATTTCTTTTCAAAACAGAATTATTGGATTTGTTGATCAGAGGAATGCTGTTGATAAATGTATATGTTAACTAAGTTGGGAGGTATCACTAAGGTGTTGGATGACAGTCAGGATCCAAAAAGATCATGAAAGACTAGAATATTGGACCAAATTGAATAAGAAGCAATTTAAATGGAGATAAATGGAAAATGTTACACTTGTGTTAATAAAATCAACTATGCAAAGGAAACATGGCCAGACAGTAGTAATTCATCTAAAAGAAATTTGGGTTTTTTTTTAATAAAGCAAGTTTAATATGTATTGGTAATATTATATTAAAACTAAAAAAAGCCAAATGTGATCTTGGTCTATTGAGATAGATAGTATCTAAGAATTAATAGATGAGAATCCTGTTCTATTTTGTCCAGGTCAGTCTACGTCTGTAGAATTTTATTCAGTTTTGCATATTGACAATCTGGAGAACATTTTGGAGCAACCAGGATGGTGAAGGATTGCAATTCAGGCCATATGTGGATCAATAAACTAATCAGCATTTATTAAGTATGTACCATATGCTAGACATTGTACTAAATGCTGGGGATCTAAAGACAGACCAGAAAAAAGATGGTACCTGCCTTCTAGGAGAACAGTGTAATGGGGAAATGACATGCAAACAACTGTACAAATAATACATACATACATATATATATATATATTTAGGAATACTATGTGTGTCTTCAATTTACATATATACATATATATATAAATTGAGGGTTGGTTGAGGGCAGGTACCATCTTTTTTTGGTCTTTCTTTAGAATGCTGGCCTGGAAAAGAGAAGAACTGCCGGGGAAAGGAATAAAATGATTTATCTCTTCAAGTGTTTGATTAGCTATTATGTGGAAGAGGGATTAGAATTATTAAACTTGTCCCCAGATGGAAAAATCAGGAAGAATAGGTGGAGGTTGCAAAGAATTAAAGTTGGATTTAGTGTAAAGGAAAATAATAAGAAATCTTTAGAAGTAGAGATTGTTTGCTTCCTAAGGTATTGTCATCTCTCTCCTCCACCTAAATCTCCCCTTATTGGGAGTCTTCAAAGAAAGATTGGATTGTCACTTAGGTAGTTTATTGTAATGAGAATTCTTTTTTAGGCATGGGGTATTCTGAGTGGCTTTCAAAGTCTCTTCTGAATTTGAAATTCTGTGATTATGTGACAGAAGGTGAGGGACATGTATGAGTTAAAGAAAATACCAGTGTTTTGAAGCATTGATATAAGAAGTAGGTTTATGGAAGAAAACTTGGTTCTGTTCATGATTTTGAGGTTCTGGGGAGATATCTACTTGAAGATTTCCTAGAGACTATTTGTGATATGTCTCTGGAGCTCAGAAGAGAGCTCATGGCTAGAGATTTAGATATGAGATTTATATTTATTAAATTAATATTTAAAACCATTAGAGTGAATGAAGCTGCTAAGGGAGATGGTAAAGACAGTGAAGAGATACTTTCAGACAAGACAAGTCCATCAGATACTCACTTCCTCCTATCCCTTCATATTGCATATTCTTCTCATGCTTCTAATTTATAAGATATATGAAATCCTTCTTATACTTGTATATTCCTCTATTTATCTTTTCTTTTCTTTCCCCTCTTGAAAATCTTAGAACAGAACCAATCCATCCCTCAGGATCTATTTTTCTTATTTAATATGCTTTGAAAACATTCTGAAGTGACACTTAATAATAGTTTAATAGCTAGTATATTATATCATTTGGTCCTTATAGTATTATAGTAAGGTAGATATTATTTCCTCATTTCATAAGTGAGAAAACTGAGGCTCAGAGTAGTTAAATGATTTTCTCAAGGCCATACAACTAGTGTCAGAGGCAAGAGTTTAATTCAGGTCCTTTTGACTCCAATTCCAGTACTTTCTCTACTTTGCCACAAATGTTAGTACTATATCATCATACAGCTACTTCTGATTGTCCAAACAAATTTACTTGTTGGGTGTCTTTGGACACATGTTTTTATTTCAAAGTTCTTTTTCATTTCCTTTTATTTCAAAGTTCAGTTTTGGTCTTTCCACGGGAAGTGTTTGAAAGTCCAGTGTTCCACTAAAAGCCCATTTTCCTCCTGTAACACTGTACTCAGCTTTGCATAGTAAGTTATTTTCAGTTGAAAACCTATCTCTTTTGGCTAATGAAATAATATCCAAGATTTCCTCTCATTTTTGGTAGAAGTTGCTAGATCTTATGAGATTCTGACTGAGGTTCCTTGCAAGTTGAACTATATATATGTATGTTGCCTTCTCCATTAGAATGGAAACTCCTTGAAAAAAGGGACTTTTTTTTTGCTTTTTTCATATTTCAAATATTATCATAGTACTTAGCATTTAGTATTTGTTAATATTTGTTCATTGATATAAAGCATTTGGACCAGTTGATCTCTAAGGTTGCTACCAACTCTAAATTCTATATTTTCTATTTATTTCCTATGTAGACTTTAGTTGAAAAAAAATCAAGGTGGGCTTGGGTTACATGATTGCTAAGGTTCCTTCTAGCTGAGATATTCTATGATTATCAAGTGAAACAATTATATCCTTAGGAATTCCTCCACTTAGTATGAAATCCTCTTCTTTTTTGTTATGCTCAGTTAGAGCTGTGGAATAGGGCTGATTTCCAGCCTGTTGCAGTATAGGAATGCTAGCTTTCGAAGTTTTAGGCAGAAATTTACTAGCTCTTGCCCTATCATCACCTCTTCCCTATCACTCTGTGCTTTTTGTTGTCTTCATCTCTCCTCCACCAAAATTCTAACAGAAAAAGTACAGCCTATGTACTGTTCATTGGCAAATGATACACATTTTTTTTCCAAGCTACAATTGTCAAGGTTAACTTAATCTTAAAATACTGATTTATAGCTATATTGACAGTAGCCAGGCAAGCTATATATCCTGAAACCATAATCTAACAATATTCTTTTTAATATCCTCAGCTCATTTTGGCTTCACATTCATTGACAATTCTATTTTTATTTGCAAAAATAGCTATTTCTATCCTTCTATCCACATTGAATTCTATACCTATAGGCATGATGTAAGGGGTGAAAGAAGAAAAAAAACCACTGGTATTTGCTTAAAAACTGCTTGCATTGTTAAACTTTTAAAAAAGCATTAAGAGGTTTTATGGGAGCTTGATTTGCAAACCCGGCCCCATAAAGCCAACATAACCAACAGCCAATGTTTTCCCAGAAATAGTTTTTATCCTTTAATAAATCTTAGCCACTAATGCCAGATTCATTTTCTAAAGATCACCTTTTCCTTTTGCTCAACACTCTTTACTGGCTCTCTATTGCCTACCAGATAAAGTTTTCATTAGCCTGGCAATCAAAGTTGCCCACATTGCAGACACCACTTTTCCATTTTTATCTCTTAAGAACATATCACAATGGAAACTTATGATTGAAAAAATTCATTATCTTAGGCACATGGAGAGACTGATGGATACTGGACTCATTTTCAGAGTGTTTAATTCATATTTATCTATGAAATGTAAACAGACTCAGAAAGTTTCCACATTTGACAGATGCTCTGTGGAGGATTATTGAAAGAATATGGACCAAAACTGCATAAGATAAGAGGCAGGTATAAGTTGAAGGATTACTCATATTGATGAGACTATAGATCTATTGGAGGATTTCCCCTTATGTACTCTATGCTCTTACCAAATTGGATTATTCACTCTTGTGCAAATATATTCCCATGCTTTTCCAACTTTGTTTCTTTGCCCACCCATAATTCTTTCAAACTGAAAGGCCAGTCTTTACTATCCTACCTATCAAGATCTTAGCAATTCTGCAGGGCCCAGCTCCAATGTTGTTTTCCTAGTTGAAATCATTATTGGCATCTCCCATTAGCTTGCCCACTTACTACCCACGTACATATCATTCCTCTACTTAACAGCCAGTCAATCTTTCTTGTATGAGGTGAAAGATAGTCATGGGACTAAAAGGAACTGGACACGCACCATCATCTTCCCATCTTTTGTCAATTAGAAATAGATATATAGCACATTAAAGCCAAAGAGAAACTCCCCAAGCTGTGGTGTGAACTAATAAATTAGGGTTAAGTACTATCATCTTGGGATTTGGAAGCCTAGACCTCCATGGAATTGGTTGCTAGGATGTATCTTTCCCCTCCTAGCAGCCAGAGTTAATAGGGGCAGACCTGTAGATTAGATCTGGGAGCATGGGAGAGTTGCCATATAGTCTGAGTCACAGGGCGATTAGGCATGGAGGTATAGTATCAATGGATAGGACTTATCCATGAGGTCAGAGGTTTAAGATCTGGTTGGTATTCAGAGGCTTTGGGACTTCAGGGCTCGGGGAAGCAGGGGGATGGAAGTGGAAAGAATACCGAACTGGGAATTCCAAATTTTTATCTATAACTAATTCAGAGCTATAAACTCTGGAACATTAGAGAAAACTGTTAAGTTTAAATAGGGAGCACAGCAACATTTAAAGAGGAAGTGAAAATGATAGAAGTAGAGACTATATAAATTTAGAGGTGTTAACAGCAAGAATTCTATATGGCTGTGGAATACCATAGTCTCCAAAGAACTAGAGCTGAAGGTTACCCAAAGGGCAATGGAGAAGCACATATTAGATGTGAGTAAGCTCTGTTTCACATCACCAATGAAGAATTATGCAAGAGAACCATGTAAAAGATGTCAGCAGGGAATTATATTACTGGAAGAGAAAGTGGGTTGGCCATGTGGCAAGAGTGAGTGTACTTTCTTGGTAGAAAATTTAGGTGAAAGCCCTAAGCATCTTGAGTAGCACCCCCTGTAGCACTTTCCTCAGAAGATATGGACAAGAATTGCGCAAGACAGACAAGAAGGGTGATGGGTAAGTCATATCATTAAGGGACTTCCCATATGAATGAGATTACAGATTCATCCATGAGAGGGGAGATTTTATTAATGCAGATTATTACTCCAAAAGAAAATAGTCTTTCAAAATTTTCTAGATTCTTGCCTCTGCTACTTATTTCTTTTGTGAAATATATCAAGTTTCTTTTCCTCACTGGATAGCAGTTTCCTCATTTGTAAAATGAAGGGAGTTAATTAGATCTTTAAGCAGAGTCATAACTAAGAAATCTGGAACTAGATGGTGCCTGTATAGATAGTCCATCCCAGTTGGGTTCAGAAATATTGGGACAGAGGGTAGCTCATTCCCCAAGAAATTTCAGCCCAGCTCTAATAATACAGTTGATTCCTGATTCTCTCAGCCTCAGAAAGAGGGAGATATCAGACCCTGGTGATAGAAGACAGCCCTTTTACATGGTAGTTAGAGGACCTGGGAGTATTGAGACAGTCCAGAAAACTGCTAAGGGAAGAAATACCCCAACCCCAGGTTGGCAACCTGAGGAAAAGCCCTAATTGCCCCACTCTAATTATAGTTTTGACTTAAAAGTCCTTTTCAGCTCTGTGTTCTGTGACCTTATTTATAATCATGGAAACTTATGAATTTATGGGAAACATTAAAGATTATATACTGATGATTTGATCCTTGGAAGTAGAAACTTGAAAATCAAATGTGAGCCTAGATTTTTATGAGTATATATTTCCACTTTTTTTCCCTTTCAGATCATAGATGAAGAAGAAACGCAATTTATGAGTAACTGCCCTGTGGCTGTCACCGAAAGCACACCACGGAGGAGGACACGAATTCAGGTTTTTTGGACGGCTCCACCTGCTGGTACAGGCTGTGTGATTCTAAAGTAAGTTAAGATTGATATCCTTGCAGTAACATGACTCAGCTTCTTGCAGTTCACTGACAACCCACACTGCAGTAAGAACACACACAAAAAAATTGAAAGTACTGCTTAGGCAGATGCACTATGAAACTTAATGAGTTTTGGTCTACATCTCTCAATCTCTGGTTCCCATTAGCACCACATCCTATTTGGCCCCATAGGAGAAGACATTGATAAAGTTGGGATTTCCAAGAGGTAAACTTTTGATGTGAGAGAATTCTGGATTTTCTGTCTTTCTTTTTTTTGTCTTTTCTATCCTTTCTTAATGCTTCCTTTTTCCCATGCCAAAAAAAAAGACTGTGCCCCTCTTCCTCAATTCCATCCCTGGTTCCTAAAGTTTGGCAGGGTATCAGTAGTATATAGCTACATTAAATCCAGGATGTGTGTTTTTGTGTATTCAACAAATATTTATTAAATGTTTGCTAGGCACATAACTTTGCTAGGCTCTGGAGAAAATATAAAGTTTAGGTAGAAAGGCAGTGTCCCTATCCTCATGAATCTTACAGCATATAGGGGGATAAGATGCACAGATAACTACAATATACTTTATTACAGAAGTGTATTAGAGAAGCTAAAATGTAAAGTGCAAAATGGTATCTGAGGGTGACTGTCATCACTGATAAAAGGGATCAGGGAAGGCTCCATAAATGAAATAGCATTTTGGTTGGATAGCAACAGATGAAGAGAAGTCATTATAGAAGCATAACAGGTAGCAGAAGGGGACTTACAGTTAGGAAAGACCTGGTTTAAAATCCACCTCTGAGAATTACTCGTAGTTTGACAATAATCTCTCTGTGCTCCAGTCTTCTCATTTCTAAAATGGTATTGAATCTCCAAAACCTTTCCCCCACCAACTGTATTGGGAGTTGCTTTAAGAATCCTGCTGACTTGGAACTCAGGGCAAAGGCTGCACACGCAACAGAATACCTTGATAACATTGTGGGAAGCACAGGGTCCCTTCAGCCTCCACACCTTCACCTACACTTTTAGCTTCTGCTGCCAGCTGGGAAAGATCTGACCTCAGGACTCATTAATAGTCCATCAGCCTAATCTAGTCAATCTGCAGAGCAGAGAAGAAGCCACTTCAGGACAGAATAGCCCAAACCCACAGATCCAGTAAATATCCAGAGAAGCAAGATTACAGCCAATTACAGAGGAAAAAGAAGAAAAAACTATGAGTAAACAACAGAAAAAGAAAAAAGAAATTACAATTGACAGCTTCTATTCAGGTATTGAACAAAGAGCAAATGGAACAGAGGAGGATCAAAGAATACCAAGAAAAAATGCAGAAATTCTAGCAAATTGGTCTTGGGCTTTGGAAGAACTCAAAATACAATTAAAAAAAAGCAAGAGAAGTTGGAGACAATTGGGAAAAAAACCTTAAAAAGCAAAATAAGTCATTTGGAAACAGAGGCACATGAACTAAAACAAGAAAATAGTATCTTGGAAGTCAGAATTTCCTAGCTTGAAAACGAAGCAAAGAAAGTGAAAGATGACCTACAAAGAATAACAGACCAGAAGGAAAAGGATGACCAAAAATCTAGGGATGAAATTCAGTCTTTAAAAATTAGAAGCCAACAACTAGAAGCAAATGACTTCACATGACAGCAAGAGTCCTATAAAACAAAATCAAAAGAATGAAAAAATTGAGAAAAATATGAAATACTTCATTGATAAAACAACAAAAATGGAAAATAGATCCAGAAGAGACAATTTAAGAATTATTGGACTACCAGAAAATCATGACAAAAGAAAAAGCCTAGACATCATTCTACAGGAAATTATCCAAGAAAACTGCCCCAACACTCTTGAACAAGAGGGAAAAATAGAAATTGAAAGAATCCACAGATCACCTCCTGCATTTAATCTCCAATTGACAACACCCAGGAATGTTATAGCCAAATTCAAGAACTACCAGACCAAGGAAAAGATACTACAAGTTGCTAAGAAGAAACCATTCAGATATAATGGAACTACAATTAGGATAACAGAGGAACTGGCTGCATCCATACTGAAGGACCAGAAGGTGTAGAATATAATATACTGAAAAGCAAGGGAATTGGGTCTACAACCAACAATCAGCTACCTAGCAAAATTGACTATATTCTTACACAGAAAAGTATGGCCATTTAATAAAATAGAAGACTTCCAAGCATTCATAAAGAAAAGACTTGACTTAAACAGAAAATTTAGGGGGCAGCTGGGTGGCTCAGTGGATTGAGAGCCAGACCTAGAGATGGGAGGTTCTAGGTTCAAATCTGGCCTTAGACACTTCCTATCTGTGAAACCCTGGGCAAGTCACTTAACCCCCATTGCCTAGCCCTTACCACTCTTCTGCCTTGGAGTCAATACATAGTATTGACTCCAAGATGGAAGGTAAGGGTTTTAAAAAAAAGAAAGAAAATTTGATACCCAAACACAGAACTCAAGAGAACCACCAAAAGATAATTAAGAAAGTGGGCAAAATATTTTAAGGGACCCAATAAGTTTAAATGATTTGTATTCCTATAAGAAAAGATAATATTGGTAACTCTTAAAAATTGTTATTATTATCAGGGTAACTAGAAGAAGTATACTTAGAGGGTATAGTGACAAACTGTATAGCATGATATGTCAAAAATATATAAAAAACAAAGGGTAAAAATAGAGGATAATACTAAGAGAAATGGGAAAAGAGATAAAATGGGGTAAATATATATTGCATAAAAAAGTGCATAGGGAGAGGTGAGGAGAAGACCAATACAATGGAAGGGTGAAAGAGGCTGGAGACAGTCTCCAAGAAAATTTTAATCATTACAATGGGAAGGGTCAGAAAGGTTCACATGGAAGGAAGACCTCCAACTCCAAATTTAGTCATCATCATCAACATCATCATCTTCAAATTAGTCATCAACAACATCACCAATATTATCAATAACAAGATAATCAATGTCTTCACCATCAACAACATCACCATCAACATCATCATCATCATCATCAACAACAACAACAAAATAAAAAATATCATCCACATCATGAACAACAACATCAACATCATCATCAACAACATTATCACCATCAACATCATTGTCATCTACAACACCATTGTCATCAACAAAAACCTCATCGTCATCATCAACAACAACATCAACATCATTGATGTCATCATCAACATCAGCATCCAACTATCCATCTTTTCCTGGCCCAGAAAGATTTTTGCTGGGTGGCCTAACCTAATAGCATACTATGCAGAGTACTGAATGAGAGCCCAAAGACCTAAACTCTAGGCTTGAGTGCCACTATGTGTCCTTTGGGGATAAAAAGAAAGCCTTTTTCCTGGTCTTAGATTCTTTGTTTATGTATGAGTGAAGCTTACCTGGACTCTGCATTAAGTTAATTAAATCAAAGAATAAACCAGGTGTAAACAAGAAAAAAGTTTTCTGTAGCATGGTAACAAAGTTCAGAAAGTGAAAACTCATCAAGTTTAGTCCCTTAAGTCCCTGCATGACTAGGGCACTTTGTTCCTTCTCAGGTTGGAGATATTGACTGGGTCAGCACCTTTTCATTTCTATACCTAGGGGCTCCTTGCCAATGTAGCTTATGCTTAATATGTTCAAATAACACATTGATTCAGTTCAAAGAGCACTTAATTAACATGGAATAAAATATTAAATAACAATGGAAAATAAAAAAAAATAAATTTAAGTCTGAGGACAAGAAAAAAAATAAAGTAAAATGGTCACAAATACATGAATGGCCCAGAGCCACAACACTTCTGAGAAAGGCTGACCCAGATTAAAACCTAATTGGGAAATGTTGAACAAAATAAATAAAACTACAGCTAAATATAGATAATGTTACATTTTAAAACCAAGTTATTATGTGGCCAGCAGGGACTATAGTGGCCCTGGTTTTTATCTGAGTTTGTTACCAGTGCTCTGTGGAGTTCAGCTCATGCTCTCAATGCTTATAGGAGAGGAATGGATAGAGAAAAAAACTCTATGGTTATATTACTTTGGGGGTGGCAATGAGAGCCTAGACAAGGTATCAGGCATGCATTGCACAGGTAGAGAGCTACACAATGGAGATCTGGATTGTTCTAAAGATGAAGGATACCAGATTTTGTCATTCTCCATCAAAGCTGTAATCACCCTGCCCTAGTTATAATTCTGCTAATATTGCTCAAACCATATGTGTGTCCCTCTTTGAGGCATGCATGAATCAATGGGATTTACAAAATATTCTTTTGTATAACCTTGGTGTCCAAAAATCTCCAACTCCTGAAAATGGAACTGATTTTTAGAAACAGACAAAAAAGCCATTTCCAATAAAATGTGGAGACTGGTGAGTGATGAAGCATGGGAAAACCATGTCTTCTACATTACTAGGAGTGGCTTCAAGGAAATGAGACTTTTTCTTGTGAAGTTTATAAACTGAATGTGAAAGTTCTTCCAAACAAAGATTGCTAAAATCCTTTTGTGCAACAGAATAAATGTGTAGCCCCCTTTAGAAACTTCTTTAAAACATAACACTATTGTATAGGTTTTGATGTGCTTAGAAAAAAAGACACAAAACCCATTTAATATCTTGATAGTTACTACATGTATGCACATAGAGGAGACATCTTCACAATTCTATCAAGAATTTCCCATGAGGTACAATTTGTGATTGCTGTTCTGATGGAATCTCCCCCCATCCTTTGCTTTAGGAGTAAAGCATTTCTGACTCTTTTGTAGCCTTTGTTTGGATGTAATATTGATTTATTGCTCAACATTAAGTGGTAAGAAGAAAATTAATTGAGGCTCTTTGATGGGGCTTTGAATATGTGCATAGTCAATAGAAAGATAAGCCTGAATGAATTTCTTTGCCACATGGCAATATTAGGCTAAGAGAGAAATTGGACAGGAAGAGGAGGACAGAGGAATTGAAACTGTTAAACCTGTTAATAATAACCAGCATTTATATAGCACTTTGAGATTTGCAAAATAATTTTCTTTTAAAAAAATAATTTTCTTTTTTAAAAATTTATTTATTTTAAAATATTTTTCCATGGTTACATGATTTATGTTCTCTCCAATCTCTCTTTCCTCCCCACTCCCAAAGCTGACAAGCAAATCCACTGGGTTATACATATGTTATCACTTGATACCGATTTCCATATTATTCATTTTGCAGAATACTTTCCAAACTCAGTGAGGTTTAGTACTAGAGCTTTATTATCTACATTTTATAGATAAGGAAACTGAGGCCGAGTGATTGACCTGGGGTCACATGGATAGCAGTATCAGGGATGGAATTTGAACCACTGTCTTCCTGACTCTTGAGTTCAATGCTTTATCCAGTATGCCATGGAATTCTACCAAAATCATTGTCATAAATGATGATAACAATACTTACTTCATGCCTGCATGAGGTATTTTATACTTTTCAAAGTGCATTTAGGTCCATTAGCTTCTTTGAGTTTGATGACAAACAACCTTGAAAGAGTTAGGAAGGAAAAAAAAATTAGAGATTCATGAGGCTGTGACTTTGATGGTCAGTCTTCTTTCATTTCACATTTAGCAAACATTTATCAAGCCTTTCTTATGTATAATGCATAGCCTTTAGAAAGCCATTGTTTCATGACACCCTTGTCATCTCAAGTTCTACTTCCCTTGTGAATCTAGGAATTTGACCTCTAGAGGAGAAAAGAGATGTTGAAAGGAATACAGCTTTTCTCCAAATATAGATGGGTAGGGATTGGCTAATGGGATTTGATTTTCTATAATGTATTAGGTTGTCAATGAAATATTGTTGCTATGTTTTTATTTGAAATCAGATGTAAATAGATTCCTGCTTCTTTAAAGTGGGTTAGCAAACAGGTAGCTCCAGCAATAGTCACACAATATCAGTCAGAAAATTGGACCAAGAGAATCTGCCTTCATTCTAAGTCTTCTTTAGTCATCTAAGGAAGCCAGGCTTTCTAGCAATAGCCATCGTTTCTAGGAAATAGAAAACACAAGGCTTCATTGTTAGTCTTACTTTTGTATCACTTTCTTCAATTGTTTCCTGAAAGCCATATTCATTCATGTTTTTATTCAGCTCCTGCTATTCCTGGCCCTCCAATGGGTACTATAGGGAGTATATGGTAGAAGAAATGACTCCAGTGCAACAGGAAACATTCAGTAGAGGATATTATCGGAAGGGAGAAAGTAAAAACTGGTGTGTGTATGTATGTGTGTATGTTTGTGTTTTGAACATATATTCATTCATTCATTCTATCATCCCTTATTAAGCACCTACTATGTGCTTGGCTGTGTACATAGGGCTGGGGATGAAAAAAGAGGCAAAAGATTCTCCCTATTCTCAAGGAGCTTATAATCTAATGTGGGAGACAACATATGATCAAAATATATATTAAGCAAGTTATGTACAGGATAAATAAGAAATGATTAAAAGAGGGAAAGTACTGGAATTAAGAGAAGTTAGAGAAGGCTTCATGTAGAAGGCTGGATTTTAATTGGAACTTAAAGGAAGTCAGGAGATCAGTAAAGGAAACTCTGTGGTATTTTTCCCCCCTAAATAAGACAATAGGAATACATAGTTTAGAACAAGATAGGTTGTTTCCTGGACCTTTGGAGCACTTAGCAATTTGGCTATCCTGATTTATTCCTTTGTTGTCCAATGTGACTAGGTTGTGGGAAGTAACTAGTCCTTACTGATTTGCTGTTGACATGAACTTAACAGCATTCACATTTTCCATTCAGGTGCAAAATTTTGAACATTTCCAATTTCTGGAGTTTCTGCTTAGTCCTTTTGCATGCTGTTCCCTTCAAGTGGATGGGCCTGCCCAATCAGTTTTCCAGGGAGCCTTCAGAACTACGATAATGTCACCATCAATGACACAGGCTCAAATTGAAACATCTTAGAAGTATAGTAGGCGTTTTCAAACCTATCTGGTGGGAAATTGTATTCTTTTGAACTCTGCCTAAAGGACTAACCAAGGAGAGCTGCTCACATGTCTTTTGTGTTTGCTTGTTATTGGGGAAGAGTCATTTAGCCCCATGTGTGTCACTGCTGTCTGAAGTCTCTAAGTACTTTCCCATATTCCACTGGAATTTAGCACTCCTGTAACTATTTCTTAAAGGTGAAATTTGAATATTTAGAGTGGAGGAAGAGTGGGCCAAAGATTTCTTCAAACTGGCTGAATAAAAAATGGCATTATTATTTTCATAACTTAAAGGGAAGAATTTCTTTCTTATTCTATAAATTTAAGAAGTCCAACATTCTAGTCCAATCCAAATCAAGCAAGCATTTAGTAAGCAATGTTTAAAACATTGTGCTAGACATTAGGGATACATACAAACATAAAAATTACTCAGTCCCCTCAAGAAGCTTATATTTTATCAAAGGGATTTATATTAAAAATAAGTCTATATGTGGTGATTTGAGGAGAAAGGGAAAAGCACTAATAAGTGAGAGAACCAGGGAAGCCTTATAGGAGCTGGCACATGAACTGAGCCTTGGAGGAAAGAGATTCTAAGATGCAAACGTGAAGAGAGAATATATCCCAGATGTTGGAAGAAAATTTGTGAAAAAAATACAAAGAAAGGAGAGAGAATGATCATGTTAGGAAATGGAAAATGGCTGGAACAGAGAATATATGAGGAGGGGTAACATATAATAAACTTGGAAAGATAGGACAGAGTGAAGTTTTGAGGGATTTTCAATGTTTACCTGAAAGGAATATATTTTATCCTAGAGGCAGTAAGAAATAAGAGGGTGTTCTTGAGCAGGGGAGTGATTTGTTCATATTGAGTTTTTGGTAGTTTATTTAAGCTATATGGGAGAGTGGAAATCTTGGGAGCTTAAAGTCCCATTAGAAGACTGTTGTAGTTCAAACAAGAAAGTAATAAAAGACAGGATTAGAGTGATGGCTGTTTGAGTGGAGAGAAAGGAGTGGATATAAGCATATTTTGGAGGTAGAATCAGGAAGACTTGGTAATTCATTAAATATTGGGATAGGGATGGAAAGGGGAGAATTATACACCATTCTGAAGTTGTGTGACCATAAGAGTGGTGAGGCCTTCAACTATGTAGAAATATAGGAGCTTTGAGGATGGGTGAGTTTTAGAGTTGGGATGAGTCAGTTTGAGATGCTTATGGTACATTTGAATAGGGTTATCTATTAGAGAGCTGGTCTTAGAGACAGGAACTCAAGAAAAAGAAGCTTAGCTGGGAGATATCTGTGAAGAATTAATAATGATACTTATAGATTATATGAATAGTGAGAGAAGAGATACCAAGAAAAACAAGAAAAAGCCTAGGACAGAGCCTTGGGGAACACATATGGTGAGCATGCTAGAATATGGATGATGATCCATTAAAGGACATTGAAAAAGGAAGTCATATGAGAACATACTAGGGGTTAAAATGGAAGAGTTTACCTTAAATAAAATCATAGAATTTCAGAACTAGAAGAGCCTCCAGAAATCATTTTGTCTTAGAAACAGAGAATCCTAGTTAGAACAAACCTCAGAGTTCAGTTCCTTACCTGATGTGTGAATTCACCTGCAAAATCTCTAAGTAAAATTTTCCAGGTTCCATTTGAAAATCACTAATAACAAAGAAGTCACTACCTCCTTAGGCAGCTGGTTTTATTTTTGCACAGCTTTGATTATTACTAAAAAATTTCCTTAACGATTCAAAATTTTCTTCTCTGTAACTTCCCCTTATTGAATTTAGTTCTGCCCACTGAAACCAAGTAGATCATGTCTTCCTCCAATCACAGCCCTTCAAATATTTTGAAGACATTGATAAATCCCTCAAACTCCAGATCTTCTCTTTTCCAGATCCTAAAAAGTGATACATTTATAAAGAAATGTTGGTGCCTTTCTGAGAAATGGGAGAAACATGGTAGTTGAATCTCTATTCCCCAAGGGTGCATCAATGAAACAAAACCTGGCCCATTGGTAGGGAAAAAAAGAGGGGTTGAGGTAAATTGGACAAAATATACATCAGCATCAGTCAGGATAAGTCCTGACTTTATGGTGACATGATGAGATTTTCCTTCAGATCACTTTCAATCCATTTATTTGCCCACTTCTCTCTGAATATGATCATTCAAAAAGTTCTTAATACCACTTACCTTTGCTATCATCCAGTCCTCATTTCTTTATCAAGATCTTGTTAGGATTCTATGGGAAAGTCTTTTATATATTTTGTTCACATTCAAGTATACCACATTATTCCCTTGTTTGACCAGTCATTAGTAACTCCATAGAGAAATTCTTTGGTATTTGTTTGACAATACTTAATCTTTGAGAAGCCACATTGTTCAATCCTTTAATTTTACAGAAAAGGAAACTGAAGCCTTGAGTGAGGTACCAGTGCGACTTAATAAAAAAACACATTGTTAATTAATGACAAATCTAGGATTAGAATCTGTTTCCCTTGCCTCCCATGCCAATATTATTCCCAGCACATAATTCTATTCTTTTCTTAATTTAGAATGAGTCTTTCTTCTTACTGGATTTTCACCACTTAGTAAAAAAGATCTACATTCTCTCACATAGTCCTGGAGTCCAAAGAGACCTTGGGCCATCTGAACAGTCTTCCCTTTAACATTTCTCATAAGTATTATCTAGTGTCTAGTCAAAGACCTCCAATGAAAGAGAACTTGAGATTTGTTCCAATCCAGTGAGGCAACCTTATCTGAAAGACAAGAGGTTAAGTTTCTCAGTATTTATCTTTGCTGCCCTCTCTCTGTATAACCAGTGAAGAGTGCCATAGAACTCATGAGTGATTGTAACTGAAATCAGATAATAATGTTTTCTATTTGGTAGTTTTACATTCTATTGGTATCAGGTCTTTTCATTTAATTCAATTCAGTGAACATTTTTAAAACACCATTTACTATTCTAGTTGCCACCTTTTTGGTCGTTCATGAAGATACATTTCCTGCCTTCCTGGAGATGAAAGTTTAGTAGGGGGATAGATACAAACAAAATAATTATGATGCATGATAAGTGAATAAAAGGTGCAAAATGCCTTATGAAGTCAGATCAAGGACAAGGGAAAGTGAGGGCTTTGGAGGCAAAAAGATAATTGTCTCCTGTGGGCATTAAGGAAGACTTCGACAGGTACACAACTTTCTGGATGGACTCTAAAAATTGAGTAGAGTTTTAACAAGTAGAGGGATGTAAGAAGGTATTTCAGTCACAGAGAAAAAGATGAATAAAAGTAGAAGTGGGAAAGTTTGGGGCATGTAGATCATATATTTAGAGTTGGATGAAAACCAAATGTCATCCATTCCCAAATCAGCCATTTTAGAGATGAGGGAAGACTGAATGAGGTATCAGTAATTTAATTACTTTTCCAAGGTCATACATGTAATTAGTAACTGGGTTAGAATACAAGCAAATCCAGGTCCTTTGATTATAAATTTTCTGTTCTTTTCCATATTGGGCAGTTCAGGCCAAGTCAAGTCAACAAATATTTATTAAATGGCTAGTCTAGTGTAGGGGATACAAAAAGCCTCAGAACAATCTCTGACTAGAAGAAATGGGAAGTGTGTGAATGGGCAAGGGGACAGCAATAAGTAGTCCAGTTTAGCTGAAGAGTACACTAGGTGAAAGGGGTTGTATGTAATAAGGATGGAAATGTCACATTATATAGTGTCACATTATATAGATACTAAGCGAAGGATCATAGAATTTTTTTAATTTTTTAAACCCTTAACTTCTGTGTATTGACTTATAGGTGGAAGATTGGCAAGGGTAGGCAATGGGGGTCAAGTGACTTGCCCAGGGTCACACAGCTGGGAAGTGTCTGAGGCTGGATTTGAACCTAGGACCTCCTGTCTCTAGGCCTGGCTGTCAATCCACTGAGCTACCCAGCTGCCCCCTGGATCATAGAATTTATAGGATCCTAGGATTTAGAATTGAGAAGGACCTTAGAGTTTGTCCAGTCTCTCTCTCTCTCTCTCTCTCTCTCTCTCTCTCTCTCTCTCTCTCTCTCTCTCTCTCTCTCTCTCTCTCTCTCCCTCTCTCCCTCTCTCTCAT
>NC_058135.1:230246354-230274066 GCF_016433145.1 Gracilinanus agilis | reverse complement strand
CTCTCTCTCTCTCTCTCTCTCTCTCTCTCTCTCTCTCTCTCTCTCTCTCTCTCTCTCTCTCTCTCTCTCTCTCTCTCTCTCTCATTTTACAGAAGAAGCAACTCATGGCCAGGAAGAGAAATGATTTGCCAAGGTCACACAGCTAACAACTAACAGAACCTGAGTTTGAACCTTTGACTTTAGATATAATATATATTTGATTATATTCTGTTCCATTGTTGGTCAATTCAGATTATTTAAAAGTTTTTCCTTAGTTTAGTCATATTAATTGAACTTAGATTGCACTGAATCTTCCTTCTTGTCACATCCTCACTTCATATTTATCCCTGTTAGATTTTCTTTTGTTGTTTTTAGTCAATTATTCTGATCTGTTGACATTTTTTATCTTAATTCTATTATCTCTCACTTTAGCAGTTTTGGAATCATATTTTCTATTGTTTCCACAATTACTGAGATAAAAACAAATTTTTCAAATTATTTATTTGTTTGACATTCATTAAAAAATTCTAAGTTCTCAGTTCTCACTCCTTCAAGACCCTCTCCCATCCACTGATAAAGCAAGCCACATGGTATCAATCATACATGTAAAGTTGCTTCCTTATTAGCTTTATTGCAAAAATAAAGCAAAAAAAAAATAAGGCAAAAAAAGTATTCTTTAATCTGTATGCAGTCTCTACTGGTTCTTTCTCTGGAGGAGGATAGCATTTTTTATCATGAATCTTTTGAAGTTGGATCTTTTTTGGATCATTGTATTCATTGGAGTAGCAAAGGCTTTCACAGTTGATGATCATTACAGTATTGCTGTTCTTGTGTATAATTGTCTCCTGGTTCTGCATACTATACTTTGGATCAGTTCTCATAAGTCTTCCCAGATATTTTTGAAATCATCCTAAGGTAATCATTGTCAAAATGGAATATAACAGAGTACAGTAAAGTTTTGCTTCAGGTTAGCACAAAATCCATGATCAAATTCTGTGTATCTGTTCAAGCAGCATAGCTGCAGATCCAAGTAACTGACCTCTAGGACCTCAATGCTTCTCTGTTTTCTTAATACATCACTCATGATTTTTTTTTTCTTTTCTCTTCTTTCATAGTCTTGACTCAGTGAAAAATGGTGTACTCTTAACCATTGAATTGTCCCTTTGTTTATCTTTACTGTTCCTCCCCTGGCAATCCTCCACTGAGTTGTCCTCCCACCATTCCATTTTGTTACTTCACTTAAGCTACTAGTTACTATTTAACGAAGCTACAAAATACCTACAGTAGGATTCATTGCGAATTCTTGCTACCTAAGGGGATTTCATTTCAAACAAAGCCTGGATGAAAACTTATTATCCATGTTGTAGAAAGTATTTTTGTTTAGATGCAGTTTGGACTTGGCATCTCTAAAACTTATTCCTATTCTATTGGGAAAAAACATAGCAGTATGAGAATCAAACAATATAATAGACTATTCACCTAATTGATCTGAACTTTTCTATCATTTAATCTATGTTTCCCCATTTTATTCACAATGATGTTATGAGAGACTATCACATATTTTGTCGATATCAATGAGAATGTCTATAATACTCTCTCAACCTACCACTCTATTTGTGCTACTAAAAATGGTAAACCAAGTTAGTTTGGTACAGCATGTTATTTAACTCATATCGGCAGAACAATCACTATATTCTTTTCTAAATTCTTACATCTTCAATTTAATAACTTTTCTAAAATATTCTCAACATTCATTCATACTTTATCATTTTGTGTCCAGTGGATTACGTGCATAGGGATCAAAGCATATCTAGTGGAATTTAGACTATTGCACAGTAATTATATAGTCATCAGTCTTTATACACATCAATAACATGTAGTTAGGATGCTAGTGGAACTTTAAATTTCTTTGGCCAAGGACAAAAAAACAAAACTTAGAACCTGATTTATTTATCACTAGTGTAAAGCATCAGTGCCGACTATGTTTGTTGCTCCATATATTTTGAAGGTTGCAATATTTTCTAGTAAACTGATTCATGCAGACATTGTCAATAAAATGAACAGCCATAATAAAGCTGGTGTGTGTACACTTTTATTTTAAACTTAGGACAATAACATATTTTGTAAGAGGAAGAAACACTTTATGAAATCCCTAGCCTATACAATCCTTGACTTAGTCATTTCATTTTTTCAAGGTCTTGTAACTTTTCCTCACTGTCTAAGGAAATAATATGAAGATATTTATTATGTAAATGGGCAGCTAAAAGTATTCTTTATCTCTGAAAATTAGTGAGATATATTGTGATTGAATGCCAATTTCAGTTAATAAACCTTTTGGGTGGGTAAATTTTCTGAATATTTAATTTACTCTTTGAATTTTAAAGTAAACATAAATAAGACATTTGATTAGAGCACATGATAGAGTATTGCAGGCAGTTAATGTGATTCCTGTAACAAATGAAGCATTTGCAAGTCTTTTTTAAAATTCTAAATTATGACTAATCAATCAGCTAATGAAATTTTAAAAAAGCATTTGTTTATTATTTGAAAAATCTTCATCAAGTTCTCTTGTGGGTCCATGCTTTATGATAGAGATGCCTTTAGTACATTTTTCTTGATAAATACATTTTTTGATTTGAGGTTTAAGAAAATGCCAGTGGCTTTAAATAAGGAAATCCTAAAACTGATTGTTGAACTCCCATAAAGTGGTCACATCATTCAAGTCAACACTTTTAACACTTTTGATTAGTAGGAGAAAAAAGTCACGATGTGCACCTCTTATGTCAGTGACATCTCTGAGGACCGATCTGAAATTAGTGCTAAGTTGAGTGTCATGTTTACAAAATGAATTTCATATATTTTGAAATAATGAGACATGCAGAGTTCAAAAGAGAGTGGAAGTGTACATCTGTGAAACAGAAACTGTCACTCAACACATTGATTAATAGCACACGTTTAAATATGCTTTTGGTTCAAAATGACCCCATACAAAGAAAAAGGGTTAATGAGAAGATGTGCAATGAATGCGTTTGAAAACATGCATTATGTTAACCCACATGATAAATTCCATCTTTTTTACAAGACTATTACAAATGTATTGACCATGATATATATTTAGAGACAGTTCACAGGTTAGCAAAATATAAGTGAGTAGGGAAACAATTCAGCTTTCTGACTTTCAATAGGTATTACTAGAAGTTGTCTTTATTGAGTTTTTTAATGGAAGAGCACTCTGAAAAAGGGGTTTTATTTGCAAATAAATGATTCTAGAATTTGATATGTTGCCATTCTTTCAAAACACAAGGAAATCATAAAAAGACATTTATTGTTCTTGTAAAGGCATATATAGTATAATAGGAGTTAGAACCTTTATGACATGGTCCTTTCTCCGAAGGGCTTTTAGTTGAGAAGATAGGAGAGAGAGACATGAGAGAAAAGGCAATAAAGAATTAAATGGTAATAAGGACCATAAAAAAAGCTGCCAAGGTAAAACCTGGCTAATTACCAGATAAACATTAAAGTAGGTAGTATGATTCAGTGATGAGAAAGAGAGCTAAGCAGTTCAAATGAAGTGAGAAGGTTTCATGGAGAGGATATATTGGAATTGAACTGGCTCTTGAAAAATAGGTAGGGTTCCTACCTCCATATCTTTACCCTTGCTTACAATTTGCTCTTTCTGCTATTTGAATCTAAATTGTGCTTTTCTTTCAAGGTCTTCTTCAAATCCTACTTAATCTATACACTTTGTTCACCTGAGCTCTTGAGAGTATCTTCTTTCTCTGATCTCCTGTATCATATTATCTTCTACTTTTCAGCTCTGAGTCTGTTGTAAGGAGTCTTACATCTTTTTCTATCTATTATGCTTGTTATAATTATGCCTATACCTAGTAGACATTCAATAAATATTAATTGATTATGAGATTCAAAGAGGATAAAGAATACATATTTTGTCCTATCTTCTATGTGAAACTTGCCTCCCTTTACTCTCAACCCCTGCATCTCAGAAATCTCCCCATTTCTAGGTTTTGAACAATGATACATGTATAACCAGTAGAATTGCAGGTCAGCTCCAGGAGCTAGAAAGGAAGAGGGGAAGGAAAGAACATGAATGATGTAACCATGGAAAATTATTCTAAATAATTAATTTAATAAAAAAAGAAATCTCCCTTTTTATGAGATCCTAGAGAAGTGAGTGCTCCATTTTCTTGACATTGAATTGGTGTACCCTATACTTCAGACTTATAAAATAAAGAAGCAGGTTGTATTCTCATGACCTAGTATGAATTGAGATGTGGCCAGAATCTTGAGCTGACAGAGTACTTTTTGCTTTATGAAAAAAAGGACTACCATTCACAAGGACCATGATGGGAAGTGTAGTTTGAGAAGCATGGTTAAATTTAAGTAGATGTTGGTGTATTCCATGCTGAGTGGTATTTCACAGTTGGTCATCAAGAATCCTTCATATAATTTCATAAAATTGGCTTTGTTCCAGTCCCTTATACATAGA
This sequence comes from Gracilinanus agilis, assembly GCF_016433145.1. Taxonomy (NCBI): domain Eukaryota; kingdom Metazoa; phylum Chordata; class Mammalia; order Didelphimorphia; family Didelphidae; genus Gracilinanus; species Gracilinanus agilis. Next base: position 230,269,580 of record NC_058135.1, on the reverse strand, counting down.
GATTTCCATCTTTTGTCTCCAAGTCTTTGAACATGCTACCTTCCATTCTTGCAATATACTTCCTCCTCTCCTTCAGCTCTTGGAATTACCAACTTCCTTGAGAGGAAATTTTACTTTAGTTGTTATATCCAGAACACTTGGTACAATGCCTGGCACAGAATAAGTATATCATATATGATTATTGATCATTGGTTATTTGATTGCGGAGATCTATTTACAGGTTTAGTAGGAAGTGATAAGATCGTAAGAATATCCAGTGTTTTCCTTATCACCAAAAAAGTTCCCTTTTCTGGCTGGATTTAGGACTAGTTTATATAGGAATATTACTAGATGATGTTGAGCAGTAGAAAAGACCAATCTGTCATCCAAATAGATGACTGTGAAGAGCCTGTTTTTAGAAAGTTTTAGGAGATATATAGGTAGACAGTCATCTATTAAATAATTGTCTATTTTAGTAGACTCACTATAAGTCAGCAATGTGAATTGTTAATGCAGAATGCCAATGCGAGCTCAGAGGCATTGGATACAGGACAAGATAGAAAGAGGTACAGCACTCTGCCATGATCATAGCCCAACTGGAATATTACATTAATTTTTGTGCCATATTTTGTTATAGAACCCATAGATATTAGCTTTTGTTACAGAAATCACCCTTGTTATTGTTCAATTTACTTCTGGTTGACTGAGAGGATGACATTGGGATGGAGTTGGTTTTCTGATGGAAATACGAAAGAACTAGAATATTTGTCAGTGGAATTTTCCTTCATCGAAATGGTTCTCATATGTAGGTATTCATATTTCATATGCTAGACATGTGGGTGGCTTGAGGTGAAGTAGTAGAAATGCCCTCTTAGAGCATGCTGGTACAAACAAGACAGACTTCATGGATGCTTCTGTACCTCTGGGATTTCTTGTTAATATTCAGGGAATAAGATCTAGGAATAATTGGTCTCTTTAGGTTGACCCATAAAAAGGGTGGCTAGCATCAGAAGACTGATAGGAATATTAAAGTGGGGTCTTCTTTGTGGGGTACAGATCAGATAGGAATGGACACCCACTATTAAAGGAGTCATTCTCTATGCAAAAAATGAACCTTTAATAATTGACAACTAGCCCAATAACCTGGCTTAGCTGCAGGAAGAGAATACAAGTATAACCAGGAGGTAAATATGAATGTTTTGTATAAGTTTGTAGATTTTCTTTGCTCCCTTGATTCTTAGAAGTAAATAACTTAGAAAATCTCACAGAATATGATCTCTGGAGATGTAGGGGAAATTAGCAGGGAATGTGTAGTAGGAATGATATTGAGTCCCTAGAAACATGTCTTTATGAGGAGTCAAGAACACCTTTTTCTCGATTCTTTATTGAAGGCAACAAGGACAACAATATCTGCAAACGAATGGAGGGCAAGTCCTATGCTTTATTCATCTCAAGATCCCTATACTACCCAGAGAAAAGCTTTTACAATGCTCAATAAATATTTGTGGAATAAGTGAATGAATGAAAGGATGGATTCAGAATGATAATTCCCAAAGTAACTTTCCTCCACAGGCATTATTTCTTTCTCATCCCCTGTTTATCTGTTTTTAGACCTCTAAATTTTTTTCTGCTGTCTTCTGGTGGCTTTTGCTTCTTACAAAGACATGTCCATGAGTGTCAAAAGCAGAGCCTGAGATAGTATGAAAAACTTGAGAGTCTATATACCTTTTCTCTCCCCATCACCACATTCATTAACATTTTTAAAAAGTCATTTTATTTGTGACTCTGAGAACATTCTGTTGCTACCTATGTTGTTTGCCTCCCTCTAGGCCCACATTCCTTAGAGAAGAGCAAGAGTTGAATGAGGTTGGGCTGGGAGGGAGCTGTTACCTTTCTTTAATGATCAGTTATTTTTCTATGACTTAAGGTATACATTTTCCTTGGGTGTTACCCAAATGTTTCATACTAAAAGTTCTGAAAGCAGGGAAAAGCTAAAAGAAGTGTCTCCTTGCTCATTGCCTATCCTTATGCAGGGCTTAAATGCAAATTGTTGTTGATTTAGGAGTCTGACAGATGTGGAACACTTACAGCAGCTGTCATCAGCATTCTGTTTTGTTTTTCAAGCAGATGTTGAAGTTGACTTCGGTGCAGTGCTTTTGCCAGTTTTTGAGGGAGAAGAAAGAACAAAAGCAGATAGAAACCATCATGATATTCGTCATTTGGTTTCCTTTCAAAACAAATCTACATGATTAATGACAGCTTCAGGAGCGCTTTACTTAGATGTTAAGACAGAACTATTGGGCCATCATTTCTGATAAAATCAGAGGCTGACTGGGCAATAAGCTGTAGGCAACAAAGCATGCTCATTTAGAAATAGAAACCAAATAAAAGGGATCTTTTCTTTGGGTTAGTAGGCAGATGTCAATCATTCACCACATGATGGAGTCTTGACTGGAGGTTGTGGCATCAGAAAAGTAGTGTGAGAAATCAACCAAGTCCCAGCAGAGCAGCTTTTGGGAACTTTGCTCCATCTCCACATTTTTTTGTGGAACTTTGATGTTCTCCATTACTTTGCTCATCCCCTTCTTTCAATCTCTTGTTTATGATCAGTTAGGTGGCAGTGTGGAGAGAGCATTAGACCTGGAGTCAGGAAGACCTGAGGATCCCATTCAGCCTCAAATACTGAGCAAGTCACTTAACCTTTATCCATGTCTGTTTATCAACTGTAAGATGGGGATAATAATAGCACCTAACTACTAGGATTGTTTGAAGATCAAATAAGATAATATCTGTAAAGTGCTTAACATAGTCTCTGACACAAGGTTTTTAATATATGCTTCCTCCTTTCTTTTGTTCCTAACCTATTTCTCATTCTTCCCTATCCCCATTACATTATCAGCTCCTTGGAAACAACTTCTTTGTATTTCCAGTGCCTAGTATAGTACTTTTAATTCAGTAGACATTTAATAAATCTTGTTTGAATGATTTCTCTCATGCATGTTGACCCAAAGCAGAGCAACCTGAATCCACACACAATCACTATGCTCAGATCTTCTCTATGGAAACAAATAATCACATCTGTTATCCAGCTCCCCCATTCAGCAGCTCCATGTGTGCACTTGAAAGAGGACCTCCTGGTTAGACTATTTGCTTGAAGGCAGTCACCTTCTCACCAGCTGTGTCATTTGTGAAACAATCTTCTCTAGGTCTTATTTTTCCAATCTTTCTTTGCCCTTGGCTTTGATCTTAGATGCCTAGCTATTGTCCCACATTGATTTTTGTTTTTGCATTCCCTTCTACTGAGTAACAAACAACCCCTCTTTCCTGACCTTAGTCCACTTCTTTACCCTCATCAGGCCATCAATGAACCTAAGGTGAAGTGGGAAGACAAGTGGAGCCAAAGAAAGTAAAAAAAACGCCTTACCCTCAAAGAGTAGAGCAAACCCTTGGTATTCTTGGAGACAAGTTCTAAAGATATATATAGGGAAATTGTATGAATGCTTTTATGGTACCATACTGGTAATAAATACAATTAAGATTACAAATCTCTACCATTGAAGAAGACACTGGCTCTGCCTCTCTTTCCTTTTTAGAGATCTTTAGGGAGGCACTTAAGTATAGGTTATACAAATGGGATGGATGTACAAAAGCAGATTTCAAAAGAATAGAGGACTTCTGGCCCAAAGCTGTGAGAATTATAAACCCATTTGGTTGAAACCTTCTGGCCATCTACAAGTCATCTGGAGGAGAATGGAAGAACTGAAAGGATTAATAAATAAAGTGAGCTATAATTGGTGGATCTGTAGGAGAGTGATGTTGTGAGAGTTGATCTATGGAAGGGAGAACCGTAGCAGTACTTACAACAAAGCTATACCAAAATGAAACTACTGAAGATTTAAGTAAAAAGTCTCAGTGATAAAGTAATGTAATATAGACAAAGGGGATCCAGAAGGGAATTCCAATCTGGAGGAACAAATCCTGATTTCTCACCCATGCTAGAACACTATACACCATAGTATTGTAAAACACAAAGACTATACATGTCCCTGGAAAGAGGGTTGCTCATTGGAAGTGGAGAATTTCTTTACCTTTTTAGTTTTTGGACAGGAACATTTTCTTACAATTTTGTAAAAAACTTACAAATTTGATTTATGTTTTGATCCCTGTGAGTCTGGTGGCTTATAAGGAAAGTTGGTAGCTGACCTAAGGGAATTATCATTCTCAAATTCTACTACAGTGGAAGGATGCACCAGAGAAGCAAGGAATATTGGCTCTTCATGCCAAGAGTGAACTTCTAAGAGATCGTGATACAGCAGAAAGAGTACTGAATTTAGAGTCAAAGAATCTGAAATCAAATTGTGCCTGTGCCGCTTAATATCTTCATGATTTTGAACAGTTACTGAATTTCTCAATGTTTCAATTTCCTCATGTGAAAAGGAAGAAGTAAAGTGAAAATGTTCTTAAAAGTCCCTTCCACCTCTCAATCCATGATTTTATTGACCCCAGATGACTGGAACATAATGGCGAAATCTAGGACGCAAGGGTTACATAACCAGAGAATATATGGGGCTGGAAGGAATCTCAGACATCATGAAGTCCATGTCTTCCATTTTTAGATGAGAAAGCAGGAATCAGAGCACTTCAGTGGGAGAGCAAGGACCTGAAGAGGGGAGGGAAATAGAAATGGGGTGGCTTACACACATTTCTACATACTCTCTCCCCCTTCTTTTCCTCCTATCTTCCTCCTTCTCTAATAGGTACCAATGATCTCTTAATTGCCAGGTCTTATGGCGTGCTACTTCTTAGGCAACAGAGAATCATTGCTGGGGGGAGAACATGTTATTTCAATGACCTTGGATTCAGGAATTTGAGAATGCAGAATGTTAGTGCTGCATTTTAAATTTCACTTTCTTTGCTTGGATAGAAACTACCAGTGAAAAGGAGAGTCATGGAACTAAACATGGGGAACAGCTGTTTAAAGCAGTAATCTGTGTTGCTGTCTTTTCAGAAAAGACCTAATTATTCTTCTACCAAGATGTGACATTTCGCTTCCTTGGCAATCACCATGGTTTCTGGGGCAAAAAATATGGTTTTTTAAATACATTATTCAAGTTAAGTAATTAATAATATTTTATCAGAAAAGGATTGTTTTCTGTTCAATAGAGAATGCTGAAAAGGTTTGTTGAATTCTTAATTTAAAGTAAGGACAAAAATTCTGGTCCAAAGTTGTGAGATCAAAATCTTCTATGTGAAATGAGGTGTGTAGGCATACTGTCTTTGGCATTTAAAGTTTTTCACAACCTGGACCCTAAACTATTTTAAGGTGATTGTGCATAACTTTCACCCCACCTTCATCTCAAGCTAATTGACTTGTTTTTTGAAGTGCACATCATTCATCTCCTGCCTCTGTGCATTTGTATAGGTCATTTCCCATTCCTGGAATGTTCTCCACCCCCCCCCCCACCTCCATCTCTTAGAATCCTTACCTCATTTCAAGGATTATTTCTTTAAAAGTGATTGTTATGAGAGTAGATTGACCAGGCTGGACTTGGGGGATCATGTTAGACATTCAAACCAAATGAGATATTTATAGGTCATTCAGCAGTTTTAAAAAAAGAGATTTATTTAGCCATTGTATAGAAGAGACACTCAGTCAGGATTTAATATATTTCCTAAAGACTCAGTCCTTCTAATACCCAAGAAGTTTGTCTGGCCAGCAGAGCAAGGTGTGTGACTTGCATGGCCATGGGACATCTATCAAGTCTGAAGGGCCCTGACTTCATGTGCATATAAAGTGGAGATGACTGATATTGGGACTTAAATTCTACTTCTTCAACCCTCCATCTCCTTCCTTAGAAAATTTGATAAGTATACTATTTATGCCTTTACCTAACTTATTGTAAAACATAAGCATCATTGGGCTGACCATAGATCTCATATAGTCTATCCATTTTCAGCAAAGTATTTTGTATCCTAATGCTATCCTTATAGATAAGATGATCAGATTTGGACTAGGTGATAGTACACTGAAGTGAATTTGTAAATGGTCAAATAACTATACCTAGAAGTTTTCATGAGTCTAAACTCAAGTCAAGGTGAAGGAATACCATTAGAAGATCAGCTTAGGGATCTTTGTTCACCTGTGATGTCTAACTTTTTTTTTTATCAATGGCCTTTCTAGTAGCATAGATGATGCATATCAAGTGCTTTTATGAAGAAGAGAATAGATGACTGAAGGAGCGATCTATAATTGAAGACTAGCTTCCTCTAATCCCCCCTCAAATGACTGTACATGCACTGAATGAAGTAAATGAACAACAATAACGGGGAAAAAAGGCTTTGTTCTCACAGGTGAAATGACTGGCAGACTGGAAATGAGCAAGCAAAGTTCCTAATATAGTCAAGAAATATTCTGGAGACAGTTGAATACCAGGGGAGCTCTCCAAAAGACAAGAATAATTTTGCAACAAGTACAGCTAGAAACTTATAAGAGAGAATGGAATGACCACAAGAAATTCCCAGCATCATATGCAGGCCTAATAAAAGAATTGAAGAGAAAGATCAGGAACAAAATGATTATTTTTTGTTGAAAATTTTATTGATATATATTTACATATGTGAACCTCTTTCTCTCTTCCTCAGAGAACCATCTTTTGTACCAAAGAATAAGTGAGAAAAAGAAAAATTCAATTCAGACATTTCAACCAAAAGGAATTCAGCCAAGTTAACTATAATATCAACCAAATCTCACATTTTATACAAGGTTCTATGCTCATGCTCCTCTATCTTTGCAAAGAGAAGAAGGAGGGAGATGTATTTCCTGCTTTGGTGCCAAGCCTGATCATTATAATCATGAAATATGCTGGTACAGCTAAAAAGTGGTTTTCTTTTCATTTATTCTGTTGTATTTATTGTCTATGTCATTTTCCTGATTTTGCGTACTTCATTTTTGCATCAGTTCATATGAGGGTTCTTATACTTCTCTTTATTCTATTTCATTTATAGTGTGTTCTATTTTAACCATTCTCCAGGCGATAGAGAGTTACTTTGCTTTCATTCCTTTGCTATGACAAAAAATGCAGCAATAAGTACTTTGGTGTATATGAAGACTTTCCATATTTTGTCTCTTTGGGATATATATATATGCATATATATGTGTATATATATACACATACATACATACATACATACATACATACATACAGAAGAATTTCTAGACTAAAGGGTATGGACATTTTTTTTGTCACATTCATATTAGCAGAATTCAAACTGCTTCCCAGAATGGTAGGCCTGATTCATGATTCCACTATAATCTACTAGTGTCCTTGTTTTTCTATATTCTCTCCATCATTGATTCTTCTCATCTGTTATCACCTTACCTAGTTTGCTAGTTGAGAAATGACACTTTTGAGATCGTAGGATTTACATTTTTTGAGCAATCTTTCATATACTTATAATTTCCAATTCTTTTTGAGAACTGTTCATATCCTTTGTCTACCTAACACCAAACCCACTAGGAATGATTCCTATTTTTTATATGTTTGTGTTAGCTTCCTATTAGACTTAGATTTTAGAAATGTTTGGTGTAGACTTTTATTTCAAATAGTTTCTTCTTTTTCAGGTTGTATTGATTTTGTTCATGCAAAAACATTTCATTTTTTAAAGATTGATATAGTGTTTTACATATTTTACTTCTGAGCTCATAGTACTCTTATGAAGTAGATACTATTATCATCTCCATTTTATGCATGAAAAAACTGAAACTGACATATTTAGTTACTTGTCCAAGGTCACACAGCTAATAAATGTCAAAAGTAATTTTTTAATCCCACACATCCTTACTTTAATCCCAAATGATCTATTATTTTCATTAAAGTTTTACTTTGATGCTTCATTCTGTCCTGGATATGAACTCGGCTTCATTCATTCATTTATTCATTCATACAAGCAATAATTATTTCTTCCTCTCATCTCCTCTCTACATTGAATAATAGAAATAACAACAAAACCCAAAACCTTCGTGACAAAATTGAGTGTTTCAACAAAGGAAATTTCCACACTGACCATGTCCAAAAATTAATATCTCATTCTGGATTTTAAGAACATCATTTCTCTGCCAGCAGGTGGGTATTATAAATCATCTTCAGTCATCTGAACATGTGGGACATAATCACATTAGTCAGATTTTGAAGTCTTTCTGTATTGTTTTTCTCTGTAATGTTGTTTTCCCAGTTCCACTCATTTCACTGCATTAGTACATAGAGAGATTCATAGTTTCCTCTGAAATTGTTCACTTCAACATTTCTTACAGAAAAATAATATTCCATTATGTTTTTATGCCACAACTCACTTAGTTACTCTCCAATTGATGGATACACTATGTTTCCAGGTTTTAACTATATTGATAATAACTGCAATACATATTTTGATCAAAGTCCTTTACTTGTTTCATCTCTTTAGGGTATTGGACTGGTAGGGTATAGTTAGGTCTCAAATATATGCAATTTAACAACTTTGGGGGTATAAACATAGTTCCAAATTACATTGCAGAATGGCTACACTGATACACAGCTCCAGCATGTCAGTTTTCCTATAGACCCTATAACATCTTTTATTTCCTCTTTTGTTATTTTTGTAGTTCTGATGAATATGAAGTAGAATGTGAGTAAAACTTTTATTTCTTTAATCACTACTGATTTGGAGCATTTTTCATGTTGTTACTAATTGCTTAGATTTATTTATTTTTAAAACTAGCTTTCCATATCCTTTGACCATTTATCTATTGGGGAATGGCTTTTAGACCTATAAATTTTAATCAGTTCCTTATATATTCTGGTTGTGAGACCTTAATCAGAGAAGCTCATTAGAAGGATTTTTTTAGCTACCTATTTCCATTCTAGTTTTAACTGTAACATATTTGTGTGTGCAAAACCTTGTTGATTTTACATAATTGAAATGGTCTGTTTTATCTTGTGTGATCATCTCTATTATTTGTTTGGTCATGAATTCCTTTATTCTTAGATTTGGAGCATAATTTCCTCCTTGTTCCTCTATTGTTTATGATATCACCTTTATATATCCTAGTTTAAGATGTAAAATGTTGGTCTATACATAATTATGGTGGAACAGACAAAAGTTTTTCAATTTAATACAGTTGAAATGAACTATTTTATCTTTGGTGATCGCAATATGTTCCCCAAACAGAGTTTTGAAAGTTACCTCATGGGTTCCCTTCTAATTTTTATTGCAGAATAAGATATAAGATACTTGCCTAACCCTAGCTTCTACTAAACTGCTTTCAAGTCTCTTTAGAAGTTCTTGTCAAATGAAGACCTTTTTTGAATGTATTTTATACTTAAGTTTATTGACCATGACTTAATTGAGTTCAACTCTTCCTGATTCTTACTTATCAGGTGATAAGAAGTCTGTTCCTCTGATCTACTTTTCAACTGTTTTTAGTACCAAATATTTTCAGTGATTACTGCTTTATCTCATAATTTAATATCTGAATATTATCCCCTCATTAATTCCTACTTTTACATTGTTTACCTGGATATGTTAAACTTTTTAATGCAAATAATTCTTCTTATTATTTTATCCAGTTCTATTAAATACCCTCTTGTTTGGTATGACATTTTCATTAAACCTATAAATTAATTTCAGTAGTATTACCATTTTAAATTACATTGATATGGCCTACCCAAGAATACTAAATATTTCTTAAACTTTTTAATTCATCCTTTATTTCTTTGAACAGTTTTGTATTTGAATATACAGATCTAGTGCATGCCTTGGTAGGTTAATTGCCAGATATTTTATATATTTTGAATGGCACTTCCCTTTCTATAATTTCCTCCTGGATTTGTCACCTTATCTAAATATGCTATTGATTTTCATGGTTTCCATTTCCATCTTGCTAAGTATACTTAAGTTATTAATCCCCTAAGTTAGTTTATTTACTGATTCATTGGAATTCAGCATATTGCTAACAATTAAGGAAAGAATTATATCTCTGAAAGAAAAATGCAGAAGGAGAACCAAATGCTTAAGATAAGAACCAAGAGATCTTGATAAAGGAGTGGGAGAAAGAAAATGGAGAAGAAAAAAATTTTTAAAATTAAATAATACTAGGAGTTATTAAAGCAAGGGCAAAAAGATAACAATAACAGAAGAACCTGTTTTCTGTATAATCATCATCTTGGAAAATAAAGCTCAGAGAAGATGATTGACTCTCTAAAAAAAATAAAAGATTCCTTAACATATTTCAGTAATCCATAAATGAAAATTGCCAAGACATATGAAAATCAGAGAGCAAAGCATAGGTTGGTAGGTAGGATGTGATAGCTATCTTTAGCTATCTGAAAAGGTTGTCATATAGGAAAGACTTGTCCTACTTGTCCCCAGAAAGCTTCCAAGGATTTGATCACGACATAGGTAAAAAGAACTTACAGTTAGCACTGTTCAAAGCACTGTGAGCTGCTTTAGGAGGTCTCAGTTCCTCTTCCCTAGGAGGGTTGCGTGGGATCTTATTGAGGACAAATTGTATAAGAAATTCTTGTTTGGGTATTGACTGGGTTAAATGGATTTTCTGATTCTGTGACTTGCCTATTTCTTTTCTTAGTCATATCTATCCTTGGTACTATAAAAAGGAATTCCTTATTCCTTTTTAAGTTTAATGGGGGCCCTGGAGGTCCTCTTACCATAGAGATATGTAGGGATTAATCAGCCCATAGTGACAGGAAGAAGGAACCTGGGAGCCCTCTGCTGGGTGGAGCATCAGTTGGTCCGACTGTGAGTTGCTGACAGTTGGAGAGGGTTGGGGTCAGTTGCTGACAGTTAGGGCAGACAATTGTGGGAGATTGGTGACTGAGTATGGATTGGTCTTTGGGAGATTGGTTGCTGGTGGTGTGGGTTGGTTTTGATTGGGCTTATTTGGGTTGTAACTTTGTGGGTTGATTGTTATTATAGATAGATATAGGCAGATTTAGCTATTGGTTATAGGCAGTTATAGGATAACTAGTATAAACATTAGGAAAATTTCTTTCTTTTCCTCTTTCCTATATTTCCTTCCTTTATTATATTCATTTTACTATATTCTTTTACTATCTCTATTTTAATAAAAACTAAATTGTTAATTGTTAAATACTGCTAGAAGTTTTTTTCCCTCTGGCTTAATGGGATAATATATTCTCATTAAAACTTAAGTTATTAAAAGCTGCTCTCTTATTTTGTCAAACCCCTAATTTAACCCTTACAGTCCTTTAAAAATTTTTTCTTTTCTCATATACAAGTCAGCATTTATAATTTGCTCCTTACTGTACATCTGTCAAATATCCTTTGGGACTTCTACAACTTTGATTATTGTGAGACCATGGTGTTCCATAATTTTCTGGCCTGTCTCATCACCAGCAGACTGTTGATATTAAAAAGATAGGCGTGAGAAGTTTGGGGATTTTGAAAGTACTTCACAGCTTCTCAAAATACAACTAAAAATTCCCCCCTATTATTAAATTCTGCATTTTGCTCATCATATCATCTGAGTATTTAAGATATGTAATTATGGAATGTGAATAGAAGATAAAATATCATTGGATTGTCTCTAAAAAAAGAAAAGAATCCATAACACATTTCAGGAACTCAGAAAATTGCCAAGACATATTGGAATCAGAGGGCAAAACACAGTTTGCTTGATTGCGAGGTATCAAGACTTAAGTTCAAATTTTGCCTCAGATACTTAATATCTGTGTGATCCTCGGCAAATTATTTAACTTTTCTTAGCCTCAGTGTCCTCATCTGTAATATGTGAATAATGCCATCTCTTTTCCAGGGTTGTTTTGGGGATCAAATGAGAAAAATATCATGTAAAGTGTTTTGTAAACTTTAAGTGCTACATAAATGCTATGATGATGATGATGATAATGATGACAATGACACATTCTGGTTGTATATTCATGATTAAGTCACATTGTTTTAGAGCTCTGGTCTTATGTTAAACTGAGTCAGGCAACTCTAAGCTCCTGATCTGCACTTGGGAAAGAAGTTTCCACACTTGGAGCTTCTCACAGTGACGAGAGCATAAGTCTGGATCAAAAAATTTTTTTGAATTACAATGGATTCCACCAAGAAGGCTTTCTGGTGTTTGAGAATATTTTCTGCCTTATTGTGCTGACAGGAATAACAAACTGGAGGAATTCCATGTGAACTGGAACAACCTCCAGGAATTGATGCAGACTGAAAGGAGCAGAACCAGGAGAACATTTTACACAGAGATGGATACACTGTGGTAAAATCGAATGTAATGGACTTCTCTACTAGCAGCAATGCAATGATATAGGACAATCCAGAGGAACTTAGGAGAAAGAAGGCTATCCACATCCAGAGAAAGAACTGTGGAACCAGAAATGCATTATAAAAATATATGACTGATCATATAGTTCAATAAGAATATGATTAGGGTTTTGGATGTTAAAAGATCACTCTACTGCAAATATGAATAACATGGAAATAGGTCTTGAAAAATGATTCATGTATAACCAAGGGGAACTGCTTGTTGGCTTCAGGAAGGAGGAAAGGGGGAATCATGAATCATGTAACTATGGAAAAATATGCTAAATTTAAAAATTTTTTTAAAAAGAATATCTTCTGCAAATAGAAACATTTAAAGAATCATGTCATCAGCAGGGACTCCCTGCTTTCCATTTGTATTCCTTGAAGGACATCCTTCGTGACACTGGCAAACCCTTTAGATGAGAATATGTCTTTCTTACATTTCTTGCTTGATTCTTGGTCCTTTGATGCATGGGATAGTAGATGACAGAGACAGAGCATTGCATGAGAAATCAAAATGACTTGGGTTCAAGTTTTGCCTCAACTTATCAGCTAGGTGATTTCTTTCCTTACAGGGTTGGTGTGGGAATCAAATGAGATAACATGTAAAAAACATTGCATATCTTAAAACTCTATAGTATTGTGAGGAATGATGTTTCTCATGCCTAGAATATCATAATAACAAGATCAGTGCTGACACTTAGTAAGTATCTGGGGCAGCTAGGTGACTCAATGGATAGTGAACCAGACCTGGAGATAAAAAGCCCTGGATTAAAATTTGACCTCAGATACTTCCTAGTTGTGTGACCCTAGTCAAGTCATTTAACCCCAATTGCCTGACCCTTCCTGTTCCTCTGTCTTCAAACCTATACTTTGTATCAATGCTAAGACAGAAGGTAAAAACTATGAATGAAGCAACAGTTCCAACAGTCAGGAACCATATAGTTATGTGCAAAAAGCAGTCAATAGCACTCTGTCTTATATCTCCAATGACTGAGAGAAATGACTAATGCCAGGGACAATTTTAGAATACAGCATATTGTTTTGACATCTGCAAAAGAGTGTAGAGGGAGTTGAAATGGTAGGCTTCTCCTTGGAGAGTATTGATAACCAAAACAGATAGACCAGTTTCACTTCTGGGTCATCAGAACATTTTAAGAAATGCCTGATGAACTGAAGTTAGGGACCATCTGCCAAGAAAAGAGTTAGATGAACCCATAGAGGAAATTCTTCTCAAAGTTTATACTTAGTACTGATTTTAAGACAGAAGGTAAAGGTTTTTTTTAAATCTAAATAAACATTATTCTATTGGATTTAAAGTTATCTCCATCATAGTCTTTTACCTTTATCTCCTAGAAACTAGTCATAGACCTCAAATGATTTTTTTAAAAACTTTTTCATAGGAGGTTCTCTGACTTTTGTGATTACTTTTTGTTCTAATGGGTCAACTGTGTTGTTTTTTTTTTTCAAATCAACAAGCAATTGTCACTGCAGGATCTTATATTTTCTAAACCATTCACTCAATTGTATGATTGTGAAGATTGGGCCTTTATAAAATTTTCTCTAAAAACACATTGATTCTCGTTTCATGTTCTCATAAAGGTGACCTTGATTCATGCATAAGCCAGGTTTATAATGATTTACTATGAATGAGAAAAGATAAAGAAGGCTTATAGGTCTTCACATTCCTTTCCATCCTTGTTTTGTTATTATAAAGAATCCTACTCTTTACTCCTGTGATCTTTTGTCACTTTGGAATATTTTCCTTTTTTGGATATTGTTAATTACTCAGTACCTTTTAAAAGTTATCTCAGCTCTAAAAATATCTTCTTTATACATTTAATGGGACACCTAGTTGGCATAATGGATAGAATGCTGGACCTGGAGTCAGGAAGACTTGAGTTTAAATCTGACCTCAGATACTTACTAGCTGTGTAAGCCTGGACAAGTAATTTAATGTTGTTTGCCTCAGTTTCCTCATTTGTAAAAGGAATTCAAAAAGGAAATGGTAAAATTTTCCGGTATCTTTGCCAAGAAAACCCCAAGAAGGATCATAAAAAGTTGGACATGACTAAACTGAGTGAACAACAATACATTTGATCAAGTTCAGATATTCTTTTTAACTTCATCTTTTTAAATACTATTTAATATTTTGATATAATAGTCTACTCAGAAACCTGAGAAGTATTCAAAACTGGATGGTCAAAATATGCTACTACCAATTCTCTGTAGCCACCTTATTGGGCTTTCTTACCAAAGGAAGAATTAAGCATTAAGAAAAAATAATAATCCAGGAATATTATTCCTTCCCAAAGTGGATTAAAATATAAAAACTACTAAAATACTACACAGGGTCATACCGATACTTCCTCAGTGTTAATGGTCCTGATATGAAGGTCCTTTCATTTTCTGATGCCTCTGTGGCAGATTCTTCCTTCTCTCTAATGACCCAAGATGCAACTGTTATTTCTCATTAGATCAGTACTTTGTACAATATATACATGTAGGCAATGAAAAAAGACTTCTTGATTAATCGATGGGAGAGGTCACTCAAAAATCAGATTTTTCCTTGAGCTTTCCTATGATAAAGTTTATATTTGTATAATATAGAAAATGTCCTGAAAGTCATTATAGGACCCATTATCACAAGGAGTTATAACTTCTAGGGCAAAGTCAGTTTACTGAATAGAGGAAGTCAACTGGGCAAGGGAACAGAGAAAGGTGAGAAAATCCATTGTCCATATGTATGTGGACTATATGTATTTATATGTCATCCACATATATATATGTATTTGTCTATATTTGATCATATATTTATATGTCATCCACTGCCCAGAATGGTCGAGGAATATGGAATTATCTTTAATCAAATATTCTGGTTATAGAATACATGGTTTTGTTTTCTCTATATTATTTGACTTTTCAATAGTTTTGGAATAGAAATATTAAGTTGAAAATTCTATCATACAAAATAAACCACCAAGAAATATGAAGCTTCCACTATCCTTTCAAGATTGATTATTAGTTATAGGGATAGGGTAAATGAATGCTAAATTGAAATACAAGGTAGAAGGAAGACACTCTTGACATGGATAAAGCTGGAGAATGTACTTTTCCGTAAATTGCTTTAATTCAGTCAGCAGTAAGATTAAAAAGACACTCACACCTGCAACTCTCAAATAATATAGTCCTCTCAGCAGCTGTTACTTAATTTGATTTTCCTAATAACAGCTCTTTGGTAACAGACAGAAAGGAGAAAATCCAAACAAACTTAATTTTCCAGTGATTAGCCCTAGGAAAAAGAGTCCAACTGGATTTGAATTGAAATTTATTTAAATAGAGGCTCAGCCATGTGGTTGAGAACTGGGCCATTTAACGGAGTTAATTAAAACCTTCCGCCCATTAGAGATCAAAGCATATGTGATCATGAAAACAGAAATGTTTCTGGAAGGAATGCTTCTTTCCACCATTTATAGGTGAGTATGTGATAATGACTTTTTGGTGATATGAATGACTTTGTAGTCTTCACTTCCCCACTCGTAGTAATCTGTGATGATTTGTAATGATCCATATGTCAGAGATACCCATAGAAGGAAGGGTTAAGCCCTGGGGAAGGGGGGAGTTTTAATATATCTTTGGGGTTGACCTCCTTCCCTCTCCCACCAAGAAATGGGGAAAAATCTCTCAGTTCAACTCACTTAGTGTTATTTAAAACCCTCTACCCTTACTTTATGTGCACAATTATTCTCCAGGGTCACTCACAGGCTTCGGGGAAAGCTTAGAACATTAACAGACCAACTAAATGCTCTTCCCTCCATTTTTGTAGCTGCTTCAGTGAAATTCACAGCTTGTAAAGGAGAATCATAATTACCAATTGCTTTCTTGGGCATTGGGTCAAACATCTTTCCCCAACACTGGTATCTTTCCTGTGCTTCTACACTGGGGGATGACTTTTCTCCCTCAGAACACCAGGGATCTGCTAGAGCTCTGGAATGTAGGCATGGTTTAGTTGACAGACCTTTGCTATACTATTGTGATGCCATTAACTCCCTCAGTAATCCTGAGCATGACACTTGGCTTCTCAGGCTCCATTTATTCATCTTTTTTAATAAAGGGATTGCATGAGATAGCTTTGAAAACACTAAAGCCTATGACCTTGATGATTCTACCAGTTCTAACCTTCTATCTCTCATCCTAGAGGTCCCTGGGATATTGAACTTATTGTAGCCATGTCCCCAGTATTGCTGCCTGTTAGTGGGCAGTGGTGCTATTTCCTGCGTCTCTCTGAGGGTCACTGTTATGTCCATAACTGTTGCTTTCCTTTTTGGATTCTCACTATTTATCTTTTATCTCATTGAATTTGCTAGAAGCCTCAAGCGGTCCACAGCTCTTTACAGTTCTTGTCTAACTACCTTTATCAGTCTCTTTACTATCTTCAGCTATCAGAATGTTCAGTTCCTATTATATGACCTCGCTAGAGTTTCTTTTTCTCTGGATGGTTTGACTGCATTCTGAGCTCCAAGAGAAGACCAAAAAATGGCACCATATAGAAATTCACAGGAGAGCTAGGTGACACAGTGGTTAGAGCACTGTGCCTGGAATCAGGCCGTCTCATCTTCCTAAGTTCAAATCTGGTCTCAGACAGTTACTAGATGTGTGAACTGAGGGAAGGCACTTAAACTCTGTTTATCTTGGTTCCTCATTTGTAAAATAAGCTGGAGAAGGAAAATGGCAAACCATTTCAGTATCTTTGCCAAGAAAACCCCAAGTGGAGTTACAAAGAGTCAGACACGATTGAAAAACAACTGAACAAGAGATACATAACCCCAGAAATTACCTTTTGTCCTAAGCAGGAAAAAAATGGAATCACTCTCACTTATTTTTTTTTAGGTAATAGGATTAACGCCTTCCTTCTATCATTTCTAGAGAAGGCTAAGCATCTCTTCCCCAGAGTAACATATCCATGACCTTGAAATGAAATAGCATTTATAAAGTCCTTTATAGACCTTAAAATGTCATATAAATGTTGGCTATTATTATTTTTATTTAGGAGCTGACAAAACCTGCTCATTAATCCCAGTTTACTCCCATTAGAGTCTGAATTAATTTACTGAGGTGATTAATAGCATAATAGTAGTCCTATACACTTAAGTGGATCTTTTATTGTAGAATGGGGGTGACTCTAGGCAGCAGAGCTTAAGCTCTAGGAGGTTGTAGCAAGCTAAAAAAGGTTTCAAGTATAGTCATATAGAGGATATTTGTTGTATGTGAATCTGCCTTGAAAAAATTGGGAAAGCTCTCCCTCAGAAAACAAAATCTGAAGCCTTGGCTCACTAGCTTGATATAGCAGTTGAGATCTCCAGCTTAGAGAAGAGCCATATGCAAGTTACACAAATGGCAACAAGGGGAAAGAAAGCTCTCCTTTCCTAAGGAACCCAAATATGGAGATTGTTGAGTTTACTTTTCTTTTTCTTGGAATGAGAAATTTCCACTTAGTAGGGCAGATTTAGAGCCATGGAGACCTAGATATATTATTTAGTGCAACATATGAATTGTACAGAAAGGAAAATTGCGACCCAAAGAAGTTAGATAACTTGTTCATATGAGAGCACTAGAATCTGAAACCAGAACTTTTGACTTCAAAGCAAATACTCTTTCCATTCTACCACACAGGCAGGAAGGTATTCTGACAATGAGATGGAACTAGCAGGTTTAAAGTAGTTTTATTTTTGTACAAGTGTGTTACTTTGCGGATTTGGACTTCATGTGTGATTAGGAACTTTTCATGTATGCTCATTCCTACAAAAGCCAGACAACTATGTACATAGATCCAGCTAATCAGGAAGTAGAGCACATATACAGAATTAAAGCTAATGAACTTTATATCTAGACTTTGAGGATTCTGCTAGAGTGATGGGCTGGTCTCTGACTAATTACCCTTTTATCCATGCAACTGGGGCTATATCTAAATTACCTGGTTATCATATTATACCCACATCCTGTTCAAGGAGAGTATCAAATAAAGCTGTAGCAATCATGACCTTCCCCTTTCCCTCTTTGAAGGGAAGTTTGAACTGAGAGACACAGAAACACCTTAATTAGCTTCCATCTTTCCCTGTCTTTTTAATATTCATCATTGTACATGTAGGGCACACAGAATTACAAAAGCAAAACAGTGAGGAGTTCCAGATAACAAGCTTAGGACAGTCCCTTTTTTAAGCTCCTAAGGCTTACTTGTGTCTTAGTTCTGGTCATAGATGAGACAAATCTGCCCCAAAGCAAAATACTGTGACCAGTCACATCATTCCTTTGCAATGGTTCCCTGTTAAAAATTCTAACTAAACATGGCTCCAGTGTACCTTTACTACTTATGTAGTTTACCTAAATTCTGGTTCTGCTGGGTTCCCTTAGCAATTGTACTACCAAGTAGCATGCCTTATCATTTTGAGGGCAGTGCAACTTTTATAAGAAAATAATTAAAGAAAAAAAAGACTGAGTACTTCACTTTATGTTTCATTTTTTCCAATTAAGGCATTTTACTTGGGATTTGGGAATACTTGAGGGAGGAAACAATTTATAAGGCTTTGTAGACCTAAGAGACTTTAGAGGTGGTCACCATAAGATCACTCATCTCATTCTGAATGGAACCTTAGAGATCAAATAGTCCAACCCCTTTCGTTTGACATGTAAAGAAACTGAGGTGTAGAAAGGTTAATAAACATTCTATTGCATGGATAGTAACTGGCATAATTTGAATTCAAACTCAAATTCTCTGTTTTCAAAACCAGTTTTGGCTCCTCTGTGTCTCCTGTATTTGAAACAGAAATTTAGCAGTTAAAATCATTTTTGTCTTTGGAATAGGGAAGCATTTTAAATGAGGGCGTTTTTACTAGTAATATGACATGATAACAAAATTATTAAAGAGGATCATAGAGTTTGAAGGGGACTGAGACATTATCTTAATCAACTCTTTTATTTTATAAAAGAGGAAGCTGACCAAAGAGAGGAAGAATATGGAAGAAGTGTTAACTTCCCTAAAAGAGAGAAGGGTAGAGACTTCAGAAAATAGAACAGAAACTTTTTGTACCTGGAGAAAAATCTAGAATGCATTATTAAATGATTAAAATGATATCTAGAAAGAAAACATATTTCCAAAAATTCAGAGAGAAAGTAAACTCACTGAGAAGCATAGTCTGGCTTCTCAACTACACCAACGGAAATATTTCTCTTAGCAGTGTTTATAAGATTGTGAGATTGGCTGCAGTTCTCTTGTTTTGGGGATTTGCTTTAGAGTCAAGCTGACCTTACTAAATTGAATGAAATTCATTTTAATAAGGATAAATATAAAGTCCCAACCTTGGATTCACAGTCTTTATATACTGTACAAAAGTGTAAATTAGGAAAGGGTGTCTAAAACAACTATTCATGAGGAAATGATCAAAGGCTTTTAGTAGTGGCCAATTTGATATGAATTAGTTGTGATATACCAGCAAAAAAGGCGAAAATATATGACAGAGCATAATGAAAGTCAGTGTTCCCAGTTGAGGGTGAAAGGAAGAAGGGGTCCCTTCCTCTGATGAGATAAAATAGATGTCACAAAGTTTCTGAAATGATCTTTATTTTGCTTGTACCTTTACTGAAAATGGAGCCCTTCAGGCTTCATTTTGAGACCATTTTAACTTATGTTCTAAAGAAGGTAGGAATTGGACCTGTGATTCTCTTGTGAAAGAGAATTCCCTGGTAAGGAGCATTTATACAGTGCTTACTATGTTCCAGGCACTTTCCTAAGTACTTTTTGAATATTACATTTGACCCCTACAATAATCCTGAAGTAGGTGCTATTATTATTTTCATTTTTCAGGTGAGGAGACTGAGGCAGATAGAATTTAAGTGACTTGCCCAGCATCACACTACTAAATGTCCTCAACTAGATTTGAATTCAGTGCTTCCTGACTACAAGTCCAGTGCTCTATCCATTGTGCTATCTAGCTGTCTCTAGAAATAGAAGGAAACATCTACTAATACAGGTCAGCACCTCCACTACATCTTATATTCTTTGAGAGTTGTCTAGAACATAACGGAGTTTAAATGACTTGTGTGGAGTCATATTATCCATAGGCATTAGAGGCAGGACTTAATCTAAGTCTTCTTGTCTTTGAGGTCAGCTTTCTTTTACTATGCCTTGCTGCCTTTCTTGTTTTATATATGATTTGAAAAAGCTTGGCTACTAGTTTTCCAGTCCACTGAAGATTATGAGATGACAGAATTTCATGATAGAAGAAATTACTGATAACCTCTGATGGAAAAGACAGAAATCCTTTACAAATATAGGTTGGGGAGAGGAGGGAGTAAAGAACAAAGATATAGAAGCAGAAATTATTGATTAGAACACCAGGTAATGAATTTTTTATATTATTGGTAAATGGGGGTAAATTCATTTAAAATAACTCTTTCTTACCATAAAAAATAGGAAGGAACACATTTTTCAAACTTGGCAAGGATTAACTCTTGTAATATAACAGGACACTTCTGATTGATGGACGGATTTAATTTTCTAAAGTGTATTTTTTCATGTTAAAATCACATCCAGATGCAATTTCAAATATATGCCATTTAACATAATCCATGCTGGCCTGTCTGGGGAAGCTGATTGAACAAATCTCTAAATGGTCCTTGTGGGTTTTTGCCCATGTTATCTCTCAGGCAGTTTAATAGCTCTCTTTTCCACTATTTTGTTCATTCCTGAAATAAAACAGTCCTTTGACCTCTGGCCTTTTTAACCTCTTTCCCCTTCTCTCAGCAACTGGACACTTATATTCACAGCCAGCTGGTGATTATTTCCTGCAGGCTATAGCACATGTCTGCCACAGGCTTTCATGGGCACATTTAAAACATTTCAGTTTTTGTCATTTTTCCCCCTGCTAATATAATTCATGAGTCTCTGCTATGATCTGAAAATCAATTTTGCTGTGTTAACAATTTTCTACTGGATTTAAAGAAACAATTGAAGTGCTAAAAATGGTATTGACAAGATGGATGATGGAGATAAGTTCCGAGATTAGATAATGTTCTGCTCATGGTTCTGTCAGGAATTTGAGATGTTGCAGAGACAGGGCTGGAAGAGATGCCCTTCTGCTACATTTCCTCCTCATCTCCCATTATTACAAGGGTGGCTAAAGGGGGGAACAAGAGTTGGCAGTTCCAACAGGAACACGGAGGGGGCATCAGAAAGTAGGGATAGTAAGGACTATATGCTGGATGGTTGTTTGGAGTATAGCCTGGAGGCAAAGGATGCAAAAGTATGGAGAGAAACAGTGATG
Organism: Gracilinanus agilis; assembly: GCF_016433145.1. Taxonomy (NCBI): domain Eukaryota; kingdom Metazoa; phylum Chordata; class Mammalia; order Didelphimorphia; family Didelphidae; genus Gracilinanus; species Gracilinanus agilis. The sequence continues at coordinate 230,247,954 of NC_058135.1, read as the reverse complement.
GCAGAGACCTATTGAATTTCAAGAGCTTAGATCTTCCTCTATTTCAATCAAGTGAAAGTGGGAATACTGCTATGTTTAGTAAGTGGCCTGAAGGAAAGAATGAGAGTAGATGAGTGCAGAGGGTGGGAGTCTTCAGTCCTACAGGACGTCTTGGATTACTAGTTCTCTCCCATTTGCTACATGCCAATTTGCCATATGCCCATATGGAGCAGGCAGTGTCAAAACACTAAAAGATGAGATTGCTATCTAGTTCAGCTATTCCTAACTATGGCATGATAAGCTCATTTCCTGTTGCTGTTTTAGAAAAAAAAGACTTTCTTGGGGGTAGCTGACCCAGATAACTCAGTTACTATAAGACTTCCATTAACAGATATATGATCTCAAAAATGCAGGTATTTTGCCATTTTTTATTGAAATTGATCCACAAATAAAACAGGATCAAAGATTTAGAGCTGGAATGGTCTTTAAAGACTATCTAGTCCAGCTCCCTCCTCACTAATTGGAGAAGAATAAATAGCATTCTGGGGTTTAATGCAGAGATTAGTGTCATCTGCATAAAGAAGAGCATGAATGCCCTTGGTGTCTTAAGAGAATGCCTCTTTCATTCGAACTTGTCCATAGGACATCTTTCATGACATCAACAGACACCTTTCATGAATATATGTCTCCCTGTTTTATGTTGATATTCAAGGATCATTGAACAAAGTTCTTTCTGTGCTGGCATCTATTTTAAAATATGCAAAGGATATGCCTTATTAGAGGAGAATCCCAAGACTGGGCTTTGTTCAACTAAGTCGAATACTGTTTAGCATTTACATTTTCTGACTCAGTCAATTATATGACCATGGAGATGTTTATTACAGAAAATAACCCATTAAAACTTTTTTCTTTCACTTTTCTAGTTTTCATCAAGGATACCTTAAATATGTATATATACTAGTTTCATAAATGCTTAATGATAATACAATACAATAAACATTTATCAAATATCTACTATACTCCAGGCACCGGAATAAGAACTGAAGATAGAAACAAATAAAAAAAGACAGTCCCAGCCTTCAATGAGCTTATCATTAATGAGGGAAGATAATATATAAAAGAACCTACAAGATACCTAGCTTTGGGAGGAGTTTTTGTCTCTGATCAGAGGGGCATTTTTAATTTGCTCGCTTTCTAATTTTTTGAGTTGCATGCCCAATTCATTGATCTCTGCCCTCCTTAATTTGTTAATATATGCACTCAAGGATATAAATTTCCCCCTGAGTACTGCCTTGGCCGCATCCCACAGATTTTGGTAGGATGTCTCATCATTGTCATTTTCTTCAATGAAATTGTTGATTGTTTCTATGATTCCTTCTTTGACAAATTGGTTTTGAAGAATCATATTATTTAATTTCCAATTAGTTTTTGATTTTCCTGTCCAAGTGCCCTCACTAATTATTATTTTTATTGCATTATGATCTGAGAAGGTTACATTTATTATTTCTGCTCTTTTGCATTTGTTTGCAATGATTCTATGCCCTATTACATGGTCAATCTTTGTGAATGTGCCATGTGCAGCTGAGAAGAAGGTGTATTCCTTTTTGTCCCTATTTATTTT
>NC_058135.1:230204690-230231422 GCF_016433145.1 Gracilinanus agilis | reverse complement strand
GCTGTGCCAATTGCTGGAGATATATATATATATATATATATATATATGTATATATATATATATATGTATATATATATATAATATTGATATTGTTTCATTATCTATAGCGCCTTTTATCATGATGTAAATGTACCTTATCTCTTGATTAGATACATTTTTTCTTTGCTTTCTCTGAGATCATGATTGCTACCCCTCCTTTTTTTTAACTTTAGCTGAGGCATAATAGTTTCTCCTCTAGCATATTGATTTTACTCTGTGTATGTCTCCCTATATTAAATGCATTTCTTGTAGATAGTATATTGTGGGACTCTGTTTTCTAATCCACCTTCCTATCTTTTCTCATTTTATGGGTGAGGTCAATTCATTCACATTCATACTCATGATTACTAATTGTGTGTTTTCCTCTTATTTTCTCCCTGTTTACTCCTCTCTCTTTCTTTAGCTTTTCCCTGTTCACAGACATCTTTATTTTTTTTTTTTATTTTTTTTTTTTTTAAACCCTTACCTTCCGTCTTGGAGTCAATACTGTGTATTGGCTCCAAGGCAGAAGAGTGGTAAGGGTAGGCAATGGGGGTCAAGTGACTTGCCCAGGGTCACACAGCTGGGAAGTGTCTGAGGCCAGATTTGAACCTAGGACCTCCCGTCTCTAGGCCTGGCTCTCAATCCACTGAGCTACCCAGCTGCCCCCTCACAGACATCTTTATTTTGATGATAACCTCCCTCAATTCTCACTCCTTTTTGTCTTTCCCCTCCCTTATTCTCTCTACCCTCCTGTTTTCTTGTAGGGTAAGATAGATTTCTATAGTTGGTTGAGTGTGGGAGTTATATATGTGGGAACTAATTTTGATGAGAGAAAGGTTCAAGCATATCCATCCCTAACTATCTTCTCCACTTTATTTGCTACTTATATGCCTCTTAATGAGTGGTAATTTACCCACTTCTATTTCTCCTTTTCTCTTCTTCCCATGTGTTCATCTTTTCCATCCTTCTTTATCTGAGGGAAAGGGAAACTAGTCTATATTATTTAGCATCTTTCCCTCTGTGTATACTCCTTTTTGTTGCTCCCTTAGTGATGTAGTTCTTAAGTATTTAAGGTACTTTAGGCATCTTGCATACTTTAAGTACCTTACCTTTCTCAAGTATCATAGATATCTAATTATTTCAATTATTACCTTCCCAAGTATGAATGTACACAATTTATCCTTATTAAAATCCTTAAGTTTTCACTTTACCTTTTTATGATTCTCTTGAGTGTCAGATTTGCTCATTAAAATTTCTTTTTAGCTTTTTTTTCTATCAAGAAAGTCTGAAATTTCTCTATTTCATTGAAGGTCAATTTTTGCCCCTGGAGAATTATGTTCTGCTTTTCTGGATATGTAATTCCAGGTTGTAATCCTATATCCTTTGCCTTTTGGAATATCATATTCCATGCCTTTAAGTCCTTTAATTTAGAAGCTGCTAGATCCTATATAATCCTGACTGTATCTCCACAATATTTGAATTATTTCCTTTTGGCTACTATAGCTGCATGTAGTACTTCTTCCTTAGCCTGGGGGGTTCTAGAATTTGGGGATAATAGTCATGGGGTATTTTATTTTGATGTCTCAGAAGGTGATTGATGAATTATCTCAATTTCCATTTTCCTCTATCAGGGCAGTTTTTCCTGATGATTTCTTGTAATATGCTGTCTAGGCTTTTTTATTTTTATTTTTATTGTGGCCTCCAGGTATCCTAGTGATTCTTAAATTATTTTTCCTAGATCTATTTTTAGGTCAGTCATTTTTCCAGTGAAGTATTTAACATTTTTTTCCATTTTCATATTTTTTATTTTCTATTATTTGATGTTTTATGGTTTCATTAACTTCTATTTGTCCAGTTCTAATTTTTAAGATGTTATTTTCTACTTTGAGTTCTTGTGTTTCCTTTTCCACTTGGCTAATCCTACTCTTTAAAAAGTTGTTTTCTTCAATGTTTTTTTTAAACCTCCATTTCCACTTGATTCATTCTTTTCATCAGGGAGGAATAGAATTTTCTTCATTTTCTTCTTTTTGGCCTATTTTAGTTTTTATGGAGTTGATTTCTTCAGTGAAAATTTTCCCAGCCATGGGGTTTTTCTGTCAATTCTCTTATCATTTAGTTTTTAACTTCTTTTCAAGTTCTTTTAGAGGTTCTTTTGAGCCCTGACATTCTTTCTTACTTTTCTTTGAGGCTTCACAGCTTTCCTTTTTGGCGTTGTTTTCTTCTGAATTCATATTTTGGTTTTCTGTCACTAAAGTAACTGTCTAAAGTCAGAATATTTTTTGCTTATTTTTCTAGTTGTCCCTCTCCCCCTGCCCCATTACCTTATCTATGTATTGAAGTGCTTCTTTGTTCCTGGGGTAGAGGGCACACTGCTCCAAGCTTGCAGAGTGTTCTTCTCTGCATAGGCCTGGCTGCCTTTATTTTTCATAGTGTGTCTTTTGAGGAAATGGTCCTGCTAGCTTGCTCTGAAGAGGTTTGCAGCTGCTTTGTCCAAATATATTTAGCACCCCATGTTAATAGTTGTTTCAATGGCTGTGCTAGTACCTTCTTTGTTGCTTCCCTGCCCCTGCCAAATGGCTTTGGTTGGACTAGTCCCCTGCTTTGGACCCTCTGCTGTCGTGTGTGAGAAGTTTCCTGCAATTCAACCAGTCTCCTTCTCTGCTGCCTTGTGGCATCAGAGTTCCACTGCCACATGGGAGTGTGGAATTTCCTTCCATCTCTCTTTTCTATATTTGTGTTGGGTGGCTTGTGATGGGCTTTGATCCATTCTGCAGCTTTGTTGCCTTTGGCAGAGCCATGGTATGCTGGGCTGCTCCAAGTCTGGCCAACTTTTGCAGATGCTGTGCTGCCTGGGCTACTCTTTCTTCTTACCCCAGTGAGATGTATTCTTCAAGTTTCCTTTGTTTTGAAGCAATCTATTTATTTATTTATTTATTTTTAACATTTATTAATATTCATTTTTAACATGGTTACATGATTCATGCTCCACCTTTCCCCTTCAACACCCCCCCGCGCCCCACCCCCACCCATGGCCGATGCGCATTTCCACTAGTTTTGACATGTGTCCTTGATCAAGACCAATTTCCAAATTGTTGGTAGTTGCACTGGTGTGGTAGTTTCGAGTCCACACCCTCAATCATGTCCACCCCGACCCATGCGTTCAAGCAGTTGTTTTTCTTATATGTTTCCTCTCCTGCAGTCCTTCCTCTGAATGTGGGTAGCGTCTTTACCATAAATCCCTCAGAATTGTCCTGGGTCATTGCATTGCTGCTGGTACAGAGGTCCATTACATTCAATTTTACCACAGTATATCAGTCTCTGTGTATAGAGTTCTTCTGGCTCTGCTCCTTTCGCTCTGCATCAGTTCCCGGAGGTCTCTCCAGTTTGCCTGGAACTTCTCCAGTTTATTATTCCTTTTAGCACAATAGTATTCCATCACCCGCATATACCACAGTTTGTTCAGCCATTCCCCAATTGAAGGACATACCCTCCTTTTCCAGTTTGTTGCCACCACAAAAAGCGCAGCTATGAATATTTTCGTACAAGTCTGTTTATCTATGTTCTCTTTGGGGTACAAACCCAGCAATGGTATGGCTGGATCAAAGGGAAGGCATTCTTTTATAGCCCTTTGAGCATGATTCCAAATTGCCAGCCAGAATGGCTGGATCATTTCACAGCTCCACCAGCAATGCATTAATGTCCCAATTTTGCCACATCCCCTCCAACATTCATTCCTCTCCCCTTCTTTCATTTTAGCCAATCTGCTAGGTGTGAGGTGATACCTCAGAGTCATTTTGATTTGCATTTCTCTAATTATTAGAGATTTGGAACACTTTCTCATGTGCTTATTGATACTTTTGATTTCTTTATCTGAAAATTGCCTATTCATGTCTCTTGCCCATTTATCAATTGGGGAATGGCTTGATGTTTTATACAATTGCTTTAACTCCTTGTATATTTGAGTGATTAGACCCCTGTCAGAGTTTTTCGTTATAAAGATTTTTTCCCAATTTGTTGTTTTGAAGCAATTTATTTGTGTGTGTGTGTGTGTGTGTGTGTGTGTGTGTGTGTGTGTGTGTGTAAAACCATTNATGTGTGTGTGTGTGTGTGTGTGTGTGTGTGTGTGTGTGTGTGTGTGTGTGTGTAGAGGGATCAGGAGAGTGGAGTGTCTTTTAATCTGCCTCCTTAGCTCCCAGAATGCAACTCCTCAAGTGATTGATCTTGAAGAGAGGATGCATAGAGATAGCATAAGTATCATGGGTCTTCCATAAGAACAGAATATGTGGAGAAAAACCTGAGTATGAAACAGTAGAAAAACTGTATAAATTTTTATATTCACATATCAAAATATTAATTGATTAAATTCATAGGTTACTGCCATGAAGCACAAATATATGAACATATGAATATACAAAGAGTCATACACACCCAGACTTAAAACTCCAAGGTAAATGGTGTTTATATTTACAATTTCAATAATGCACAAGATATTTTGCAAGTGGCCCTGAGAAAGGCTTTGAGTTATGAGGAAATACTAATTTATATTACCTTGTATTCTGCCAGCACAAAATTATTATGAAAGGCAAAGTTGTTTAAACTAGATCCCCAAACAACCTATCCTGAAAAGATGAGATTAATAATAATAAAAACATTTCATCCTTCTATAAATATTTAAAATCTTACTTCAAAATAAAACAAAGTAGACACTAACATATTTTGCAACTTTCAAAGAATCAAAAACAAGGCAAACATGAGGAGGTAAATAAGTACACTTTTCAAGAAAAAGTAGTGAAACAAATTTTTAAATATTTATAAGATGTTTTAAAAAATAAATTGAACTGAAAGATTTTATAGAGTTTGAAAAATTTGATAGGGTTAAAATGGGACAAAAAATTTAAAAAAAACTAATATTTTAAAAGAAATGTAATGAATCGGGAAAGGGGTAGAACCAAATTAATATCTCTGGTCTAACTCTCATTTTCTTCTTAAAAAAACAACAAACCAAATCTTAACCTTCTGTCTTAGAACCAATACTGGGTATTGGTTCCAAGGCGAAAGAACATTAAGGATAAGTTAATGGAAGTTAAGTGACTTGACAAGGGTAACAGCTGAGAAGTATCTGAGTCCAGATTTGAACTCAGGACCTCATGTTTCTAGGCCTGGCTCTTAAACCACCTAACTGTCTCACATTTTCTTTCAAATGTGAATCTATCTTTTGTGGGAGAGATAAGAGGAGATAAAAGATGATAGAGGGTTAGAGATCTATCCTTACTCCCCATTCATAAGTGATCAGAGAAGGATAGTAACTTTTTTCATCTTTCTACAAGAGCTGCATTTAGAGGTAGCATAATATAAATGCAATTGAAAGGAGGAACTAGATTGGAGGGAGGAATTAGAAATGAGATCTTGTCCCTGAAGAGTAAATGAAAATACATCAAGAAGGAATATTCCAATGTGCAAGGAGCTACTGTGTATATTACTGTGGAAAGAGATCGAGCCTTATAATGAGTTTCATCTCAGGGGAACTTGCACATTTGAAGATCATCTTCTCTGAGAAAAGTTGGACTTTCAAGTATTACAGTCCATCCCAGGAGAGAGGAATATATAAGTACCCAAGGGAAGTCAAGACTCAGGATAAGAGATGAGTCATAGAACAAAAGATAGTATGACTTGGCCTTAAGAGGGGTGAGTGATTACGGTAAGGGCAGAGGGGTAGGATTGAACCTTATTACCTACATCATATAATAAGTCTTAGTATATTGTCCTTCTTCCATTCAACATGAATTTCTTTATGAATTGAAATTTCTAAGAATGAGGCACAGAAAGAAAAAAAGATAAAGTAAGATATACACATGCAATAGTACATAAATGGAATAAAAGAGAGTTGAAATTTTGGAGTCCAGAAATTCTACTCTCATGAGAAGTATAAAATAAAGAAGGAATAAATAAATTTATAAATTAGAGATTACAATTCAGAATAGATTAGAAAGGGAGAGAAATAAGAAGCATGACAAAATAAATGAAAACATTTTGGAAAAGAGAACTGCCTAAAATGTTACTCAAACAAGGATTCAATAGGAGAAAGGGAAAATTTTGAGCTTCATGCTTAGTTGGGCAAGAAAAGATAAGATCAAAAGGGTTTGAGTGGGAATAGATAAATAAAATAAATCTAAATGAGAAAAATTTACAATTTAATATCAAGAAAGTTAATACAGGACAGATAAATGGGAAGTGGGAAACTGTGAGGATAGGCTAGCATGAAAGTAAAAAAAAAACTAGTTACAGGGACAATAAGATGACTTAGATGAATAGAATAAAAGTCCATGCAAAAGAAATAAGTAGAAGAAAAAATCTAACAATTATCTTGAATATGAATGGATAAAAAGTCATTAAAAGAAAAGAAAATGAATGATTAAACAAATGAATAAAATTATTAAACACTCACTATCTGCAAAACACTGTGATAAATACTGAGTACACAAATAGAAAAGTAAGACAGCTCTTAAATAGCTGATATTCTAATGGGGGATACAGCACATGTGGGAAGTTTCAACTGCAAATCAGATGGAAAAAAACACCTATTGCCCTTAAGGTCCAGTAGCAAAGCAGTTAATCCATTTTTATTGTTATTCTAATTGATAAACTCATATGAGTTTCTGATGCTGAACCATTTGACAGGGACAATTACTTTGATATGAATAAGAAAGCAAAACCCTACCTATTGCATAAGAAGCACATCTAAAATAAAGGCACATGCAAAATTAAAAAGGAGAGCACCGAACAAATTTACAGTTAATTAGATGATTTTTTAAAAAGCAAGAGCTGCACTCATGCTATTAGAAAAAGAAAAATGAAAAATTCCTGTTAAACTAGACACAATATCCATACTAAATATATAACCATGCAATGGCATAGCATCTACATAAAGTTAATTGTAAAAAGAGATAGATAGTAATAATTGTAGGAGACTTTAAATTCTTTTCTCAGAGCCAGATAAATCTAAATTGAAAGATAAACAATAAAGAAAATATTGAACATGAATATGCTATTTGTGAAGTCAGATTTGAAAGACTTGCTTTGCTTTTGGAGTAGGAACATCATATTACATATGTGTGTGTTTGATTGCAAAACCTATGTCAGCTTCACAGTGTTCCTCATTACATATTACATATTACATATATATATATATCACACAATTCTCACTTTTATGTCAGTGGACCATTCTGCAGACCTCTACCTAAGTTTCATTTGTAATTTACTTTTTTTTAAACCCTTACCTTTCACCTTAGAGTCAATAGTACGTATTGGTTATTTTAATAACCAATTTAATAACCAATGAGCTACCCAGCTTCCCCCTGCAATTTACTTTTGATGGAGTGAAACATTGCTTTCTTAGAGACAGATGAACTATCTTGCTGGCAAACCTTGTGGATTTCTTGTTTTTCATTTAGTAGCTTTTGAATTTCTCTATTATTTTCATCAAACTAATCCTAATGTTTGTGAGTGTTCTGACACAGATGTGTAAATTCAGTGCTTGTACACCAGATCTCTAAAAGCTGCCCATTCCTTTCTGTTCCACTGTTGCCAACTTTGTGTTGACTCGGCTTTCCTTCTAAGTCAGCAACAAACCTTTCTTGCACTGAGAAGTGCTGTAATCTGTTGACAATATCTTCAGATAGTCATCTTGCCTTGGGGCCACTGCTTTTTTTTAATGAGAATTTTTAGCTTGGAGAGGATGTCTATGTTCTATCCTGCACTTTGCCACAACATCTGTCTGTCTCTTCTTTTCTCAATGTCTATTAAATGTCAATGTTGCTTCAGATACATCCATGAAGTTTTATTGCATTTAGGTAAATTGAAGATAGTGTTGGTGATAAGAAGGTTATGAGATGCACAAGTCTTCAGTAGTGACTGTTACTGTTTCTGACTCCATTCCTTCCAAAGTGTCTCTGCCATGTGTTATCATACATGCCTTATCTGGCCCTAAAGTCACATATAATTACAAAACTTGTCCTCTTTCAGCACATTGATAAAGAGGATCTCCAAATCTTCATAAAATTTTTCTTTGACTTCATCAGGGTTCATCAAGGTGGGAGCATACGCACTGCAGATGGCAGTAACATTGTCTTGAGCTTGTCATTCACACTGTTTCAAAGGCATACAAGATTTTGTTGACTAGATTAGATTTGATTGCAAAACCTATGTCAGATTTACAGTGTTCTTCATCATGGCAGCCCTTCCAGAAAAATGTGTATCCATTTCCACCTTTAGTAAGCCTGTCTTCATTTACCAGCCTTGTTTCACTCAAGGCTGCTATTTGGATATGATACTTGCAGAGTTCTCTCACAATAAGAGCTATTTATCTTTGAGGCCTTTTGGATTTTGTGTTGTCCATAAGTGTGAACACATTTCCTGTACCATTGATGAGTAGAATTGTCTTCACAAAAGTTTTTTTTTTAAATATTAAAATGTGAAATATTGAAAATGTAAAAAAACATATAATCTTTTTGCAGGGTAGTATACCCTCCTACCATAGTAAGAAAGCCTAGGTTAGGATGGGTGAAGCAGACAATTTTTAGGGCACTTTTTCTAGTACCTTCCTCACCCTTGGAGGTGAGTAATGTGGTCCTTATAAAAGGCTGCTCAGAGACTCAGGGGGCTGCCAAATTGCACTGCTACTTCCAGTGAGAAGATAACTTTATGCCTTGGAACATGTGACTTGTGCAGTTGTGCCTACAACTCCCAGTATTATCAATACCTGCTGTTTTTGCCACTTACCTGTTGCTATGGGATGTCAAAGTAGGAGTTAAAATAAATAGCAAAATTTATAAAATTGTAAAATATAAAATGGGTGTTATTTTTTGACTCATGCATAAATTGGATTTAAGTGAGACAGATGCCTCGTTTGCTTATCCAGATTCAAAGAATTCCAATGACAAGACAAAAATCAAGACGACTGATGATTGCACAGGATGCAGTGGATGATTTTGGCATCTTTGATCTCCAACAAAGATCCTGCGGAGATTAAAATTAATATACAAAATATTAAATATTATATTTATAAAGTTTTATTAATAAACTTTAAAAAACTAACTAAAAAGGTACTAACTAGCCCACTCCCAAGAGCAAAAGAAAAAAGAGGGAGGAGCTACAGAACTTATAAAACAATAACGTGACCACGCAAACGTGGAGGTGCAGGAGAGATTAAAGGGAATTTTGGGAAATACTAAGGGACTTATGGGGGATGCAGTCCAAAGTTCAAAATCTCCATTTATACACTCTTCATGCTCTATACTTCCTGATTCTGCCACCTTTGTGGCCCACTGGAACAAATTATTCATATCTGCCTACTCTGCTAGGAGAGTGTTCACATGCCTGGGGTATAAACCCCTTTTCTAACTTATCAACGTTGGAGTTTGAGTCTGTTGGTTTCCATCAGTCTAGTTTAACATATCTGCTAATGTGATTTTACTAGGGTGTGGCCACACATGGTGCATGCTTCTTAGAGCCATAGTTGATAGTTGGCTGGCGAGTGGACTCCAAAGGAGGAAAATAGCTGTGAAAAGGGCTTCATAAACGCTTACTCCAGAGGGAGTAGACTTCTCTGAATACCTTGTACCCCTTACTAAAAATTAATAACAATGAACAATTCAGCAAGTATAAGAAAAGAGCACTGGGTTTAGACTAAGAAGACCAGAGTTGAATCTTATTTTTGCCACATAGATAACACTATGTTATCTGGGCCAAAGCATACATATTCTCTGGGCCTCAGTTTCCTCATTTGTAATCTGGCAAGTTCAGCTAAATGATTTCTCCTGAGCCTTCCAGCTCTAGATCTATAATCTTATTATTTTTATATAGAACTTTTAGGTTTAAAAATGTTCTTTCATAATAACTCTGCAAGGTTGGTAGTTGGTATTGATTTTTTCAAATTAATTATATCATTTGATTTATTTCTCAATAGTTTTAGCTATTTAAAAAAAGCTACTGTTAACATCAAAGAGAAATGTTATAAAGCATGCCAATATTTGTATACATATATAGATATATACATACATATCACCAGGCATGTATTATATCTATGTGTATATTCAAATATACATGAATACACACATACATGTATATGCACACACACGCATATATACACACATATATTTACATAGGCAAGAAACCCAATAATAAAATTAGATCAGGGGAAGGACAACAGGAAATAAGATGTTTCCAATTGAAAAAGGCTAAGTGAGTTCAAATGAGTTAGGAAATTATTGCTGAAAAATTTTCCATTTTAAGTCTAAATGAAAATTTTTGCTGTGATGATTAGTGAATTATTTAGATCCTCATCATAGAGTGGGGAATTTGAGTAGCTAGCATACTGAGAAATTTAATTTAGATTTCTTTAATGCATTCCTTCTTGATAAAAAAGTATTTTGGATATAAATGTTATTTAACCATGCTGCCAAATCGCTGCAGAATATGAGAGAGATTTATAATTCTAGAATATCAAGGGACTCCTTATAAAGCACTTTATCATTTTGTAAAGCTGTTATCTTTTTGAAATAGAATGTAATTTGTAAGATTACATTGAATATTATACTCTTGATATTAGTAGCTTAGAGTACCAAACATTTCTTTTGAGCACAATCAGCAATTTTCTCTGGATACAAAATTATATCAGGCTTTGACAGTCTTTGGGGAAAAAATAAACATCTGTAAGAAAACATGCAGTATATCTAAAGAAAGAGATGGAAGAACTGATTGTGGACAAATAGCCAGGGCGCCAAAGAGAGTAAGAAGGCAACAATTTCTGCTAATAGTCTCAATGAGAGCACTAGGCTCCTTTGCTCCTATATGTTTCCTAGAAGAAACTTCAGGGGAAAATAACGTCTGTGTTAATATACGTGTCCTGGTGCATTGCCCAAATGTTGGAATTGCTGGTTGTCTTTAAAGAAAAGGAAAAAAAAAGCTAGGTTAGTCCTTGTCCCAGTGGAGCCTGGGTGGCTGGGCCAGAGGCATGACCAAGGAGCTTTCCCTTCTTGTCCGTGTTTTTTATGTCTCCAATTAAGTCTTAGGAGTGTGGTCATGGTATGAACTTCTTGAGCCTTGGACAAGAGAGTTGAGCAGTAATCACTCAGGAAGGTCAGTAGTGGTATTCTATGTGACAGCTTCTGAGCCCCATCTTATTCTCTCAGTCATGCCTTTTTTGGAGATTGTGGAACCTTGGCAGACAGAGATTTCAGGACTCTTACTCCACGATCTTTGTATTACTATCTATCTACGGTCTGTATATTGCAAAGTGTTAGTTATGTACTTAAACTAAAACTCAACAGAGTCAATTAAAGTAATCAACTTCCATACAAGTAACATCAACAAAAGTAACAGCTTTTTGCACTGTTGTGTCATTTGTGTGTCAAACTATTTGGGGAACATAGAAATAGAGAAAGAATTTTGCCTGCTAACTGTTCTCTCTGGGACTGTCTTCTATCTTTATTTGTCCTTGTGAAATAATATAAGGTTTACAGGGAATTTCAGCAGTTTCACAAGCTTCACAATTGCTAGCCTTGACCTGAAATGGAATGTAGTACTTTTAGATACTGCTACAGCTGTAGCAACAGAAAGAGTCTACAGTTATCATAGAATACACAGTGTCCCCCTTCCCAACATTGTTACTACTGTTTCCTAGTGTGGTTACTGTCAAACTTCTCAGAACTTTTTTCCCTCATTTGATCTGCCATAATCCAACCCCTGTCTTCTGAGTTTAATGAAAAGAATGCATAAATTTCTTAAAACATGTTGAAATAGCAAGCATTATGACCTGGGCATTTGCAGGCCCTTCTTGATACTGGACATAGTTGATCTTCCACCACCTTCACTTTATCAAGAACTTAATGATTTCTTCTTCTCCTGAGGAAGACTTACCTTTTACTAAGACTATTATCTGTCTCCAGAGTTATTGTCATTGTCCTGAGATTTTGTACTTTACCTCAGACTAAATGAAGGATTATAGCAGATTTCTTTGTATTCCCTTGCTTAGGTAACGGAAAAAGAAATGTTTCATTCATTTGTTTCAATATTTATGCTGCTGCCTTCCTTTTATTGTTTCCTATTGACCCCTATGTAGTTTGATTTTATATATATGTGTGTGTGTGTGTGTGTGTGTGTGTGTGTGTGTGTGTGTGTGCGTGTGTGTGCGTGTGCGTGTGTGTGTATTTGTATATTTGTTTATTTGTTTGTTCTCTCCCCATTAGACTGTGAGCTCCTTGAGGACAGGAATGGTCTTTTGCCTCTTTTGGTACTTAGAGCATTTAGTATAGTGACTGACACATAGTAGGTACTTAATAAATGTTTATTGATTGGTTGCTTAATTAAAGGAAAACTAGTTAAAATATTTTGGGGGCTGATATTAGTTTGCTTTAAATCTCAAGAAGCTGTGTTTACTGGCACCTACCTGTAATTCCTGTTTCTTGTTGTTTGCCCTTCGTTTTTGAAAGAGGACCAATGATATCATAGGGTGACTTCTTGACTTCTACATTGGATTTATGTGAAGCAGATTGCATCAGGTCATCAGCCTTACCCTCTTCCATAGTCACTTAAGTCCTGTGGAGGAAACTGAAGCTAATGGATCTTTTGAGCTCAGGAGTTCTGAGCTGCAGTGGGCTAAATAAAGTCAATCAGGTGTCCGCATAAAATACAACAGCATTATGCTGAACCCCTGAGGGTAGAAGACAAAAGGACAGACTAAGGAGGGAAAAAACTGGCCTAGAATAGAAATGGATTGTTGATCAGCAATAGGTTTGGGCCAGGAATAGTCACTGCATTTTCAGCCTGGGTGAGATAGAGAAACTGAGGCTCAAACAAACAAAAAGAAACAACCAACCAAATGACCACAAAAAAAAAACCAAAAACTTATCTGTAAATTATGTTAAGAAGTACAAAAATAAAAAAAATAGAGGAATGCAAATTAAAACAACCACCTCATACCTATCAGATTGGTCACTATGACAGAAAAGAAAAAATGATAAATGTTGGAGGGGAAAATTAGGATACTAATGCATGGTTGGTAGAATTGTGATCTGATCCAACAATTCTGGAGAGCAAATTGTAACTATGTCCAAAGGGTTCTAAAATTGTGCATACCCTAGGTCCAGCAATACCACTGCTAGGTTTGTATCCCAAAGAAGTCCAAAAAAGGAGGACTTATTTGTACAGAAATATTTATTGCAGCTCTTTTTGTGGTAGTAAAGAATTAGAAATTGAGGGATTATTCATCAACTGTTGAATGGTTGAACAAATTGTAATATATGATTGTAATGGAGAACTATTGTACTATAAGAAATGACAAGCTGGATGATTTCAGAAAAAACTGGAAAAATGTATGTGAACTGATGCAAAGTGAAGTAAGCAGAAGAATATTGTACACAGCAATATGTTGTGATGAACAGCTGTGCATGACCTAGTTATTAGCAATTCAGTGATCCACAACAATCCCAAAAAATCATGATGAAAAATGTCATCTGTCTTCAGAGAAAGAATCAGTGGAGGCTAGATGCAGACCAAAACATACTATATTTCATTTTTCTTACTTTTTTCCTAGATCTTCCACAAAGTAGCTAATATGCAAAAATTGGGTAGTTAGAGGGATGGAAGAAGGGAGGATGAGAAGGAAGGAGAGAATTTGGAACTCAAATTTAAAAATGAATATTAAAATTGTTTTTACATATAATTGTGGAAAAATAAAACATTATAAAAAAGATGTACAAAAATGCAAGTATTTCTTTAGAAATCTTGAACTAGTCCCATTTTAGAGGTCTGTACAAATACCTTCAGCTCTTCATATCACATTGTATTCATGGACATATCTCTAGATTTTAGCTCTGGCTTGTCATGCAGTATTAGGCAATTCTTCTTACATGTGTCATCTGGTGAGTACTAATTCAGAAATTCCTTCTTTTTTGCCATGTGGTAGGAAAAGTTACCAAAATGACTATTTGAGAAGTATTGCAGGGGAAATACATGAGAAACACAGTAAGGCAAATAAATTATCTTTTAAATTTAAAAACATTTTTAAAATGTCATCTTCAACCATTTTCACTGACTATTTCCATCCCTAGAATATTCTCCCTTCTTGTCTCTACCTCCTATATCCCTTGGCCTTTGAAAAGTCTTAGCTAAAAGCCAACATAAAGCAAAAACCTCTTTCCAATCCTTCTTGATATGAGTGCCTTGCCTCTGGTGATTATCTCCAATTTATCCTGTGCATCCTTGTTTGCATGTAGTCTCCCTCATTAGACTGTGTACTCCTTAAGAATAGGGACTACCATTTGCCTTTATTTGTATTCCCAATACTTAACACAATGCCTAGCATATATGAAGTGCCTAGTAAATGCTAGCTCACTGGTTGAAATGTTATTTTTTCATTTAAAAAATAGATTTTTTGCTCATTGGACTACTTCCACTCCGAAGGGGGTGGGGGGAGAACAAATCAAAACCTTGGTTACAAATATGGATAGTTGAGCAAGACAAGTTCTTGCATCAATTATGTCTGGAAATATGTGTTTCATTCTGAATTTTGAATCTATCTTCTCTCTTTTAGGTAGCTTATTTTATCATTAGTCCTCTGTACTTGTGCTTGGACATTGTACTGATCAGAGTTCCTAAATCTTTAAAATTGTTTGTGTACATAGTGTTGTTGAAGCAGGACAAAATCATAAACTGTATTGCTTCACAGATGGATTTCAAGATGCTAATTATTTCCCCTTGCTAGCCAGTAGCTCTCAGGACTTTTCAACAAATGTTGATAAGGGTAGGCTAAGCCCAACTCAGAAAAGACAAACACTTTAATTGAGAAAGGACTCTAAGGAAAATATCAGGCTTGGTACAATTACAATAGAGCTATAAATCAGTATCTTAGGATCCATTGGTTATATATGAGATCATCCAGGCCTGTCACCTCTTAGCAGAAGGAGGAAGAAATTTAGGGAGTTGGGGAGGAATAACACTGCATCTAGGGTGTGTGTGTGTGTGTGTGTGTGTGTGTGTGTGTGTGTGAGAGAGAGAGAGAGAGAGAGAGAGAGAGAGAGAGAGAGAGAAAGGGAAGTAGGGAGAGAGGGAGACAGAGGGAGACAGAGAGAGACAGAGAGAGAGAGAGATTGGTTGATTGATTGATTTGGCGGGGGGAGCAGAAGGAAAGAAGTCCAGTGTGTATTCTACTGTTTTTAGTTTTTCTTCTTTCTAAAACCTGCTCCTCAGTTTCCCCCTGAGGAATGGATACCAAGTAAATAGATCTTCATTTCAAGCCCTATGCCAATTTGAGAGGGACAGGTGCTATCCCTTTTTAAAGGAATGGGTCAACTTTGAATCAGGAAAATCCTGTCATGCTAGTGAAAGAAACCTGTCTCTTCGGTCCACTCCCATGTCACACTGTTGTCTCCTTTTCAAGACCTGTTCTGACAGGAGCTGAGTGTATGAGGGATGCTTTCATTCCAAATAGCCAGAGGGTAACAAGAGATCAAAAGATGATACTGATTTTGCTGGGGATAGCTAAGCATGCATTCCCCAACCAAGGAGCAGAATCCAAGTGGTGACATTTTAATATATTGTTATTTTCAGATTTGAAAATATAGAGGTTTTGAGAGTTCTGACATTCAACCCCTGAATAGGCCAGGTAAAAATAAATAACACTGGATGAGAAGGCTGAAGCAGAGGTAACACATCTATGAAAAATCCATAATTAAAGAGCATATTTTGGTGTCCTTGAAAGAACTACTTCTAAGCCTCAAAACATTCTCCTAAAATTCTCAAATCTTCCGTTTGACAAGTTTAAGGAAGAGCTGGAGCTCCTGAAGCAGTCTTTGTGTAGAATGTCAAAAGTTAGTTTAGTCTACTAATTTTGGCAAGAGGCAAGGTGACATTTTCAGAGCAAAACTAAAACACATTTTAAATTCCTCTGTCCCATCACCCTTCAGGAGAAAAGTGGGAGGGGGTACTTGCCTCATGTAATTTGTGCTTCTTCAAAAAGATTTTAGCAACCTCAATAGTTTGAAATTAAAAATAGAGCGAAGGAAGTCCCTGAACAAAGTGGCTGTCCATTTACTTACTTTTTGCCTTGAAGAAACTGTGATCCTCACACTGACAGTTGTTTGTTTGTTTGTTTGTTTGTTTTTGCAGGGCCAGCATTGTACAAAAGCGCATAATTTACTTTCAAGATGAGGGCTCTCTTACGAAGAAACTCTGTGAACAAGGTAAGACTAATACATAGCAATAAATAGGCATAGCCTATTTGACATAGGTATTAAGCTTCTAGAGAAGCATTTAGAATACCTTTTTCTTTTTATTTCTTTTGTTTCAGTGAATGACACAGTTCAAATGTTTTAATGGCGTCCAGAGGTTATGTACATTTTGATCCTGCTTGCCCTCCAATTAACCAACTTGATTTCTTTGGTAGAAAATTGCCAGCAGAAGTTAGATATCATTTTCTTTTGTGCAAAAAACAGCAATTCCAATCCAGCCTAATCCAAATATATTTATTATTAAGCTTTTGCAATGTGCAGGACACATGTGTTGGGAGCTAGAGATTCAAAAACCAAAATGGAAAAAAACCCAGGGGCTTAATAATTGCTTGTTGAGTTGACTTGATTGGAAAACATGGTTTTATAGCTTGGTGATGGGCAGGGAATGGACCAGCTTCTTTTGGAAAACTGTTAAATGAAGTCTGACTTTTTTTTAAATCTTCAGGCTCATCCTTTGGTTGTTGATGCTGGGGATATGCACAGATTCTTCCCCTCAGTGCCATTGTAATGGTGAGACTTTTCCTAAGAAGAAAGAATTACTATATTCCGGGCCAACATGATTCATTAATCAGGGCTGTCATAATAGCAATGCCATGATAAGTTAACAAAGAAACATGATTTAGGATCTTAAGAGTTTTTTATTTAATGGAGAGAAAAATAAACTAACTCTTCCATTTTTATACAACAAAAAGACAAGACATATGAGTCTTTAGTCATTCAGTTTAATAAATATGTATGTGTATATGTATATATACATATATATATAAAATTATATCTATGTCAATATAGTTAAGTTTCATGTTATGTTCAAATAAAAAAAAGCAGTTCAGTGTAGTGGATAGGAGGCTAGCCAAAGATCTCTAAGTGTAAGTCCTGCTTCTGAGGTACAGTAAGGTATGATGGTCAAGTCATCTGACCTCTTATTCCCCCAGACAATTCTCCAATGAATCAAGCTTTTAAGTGTTTATTATGTGCTAGTTATGCAAAGAAAAAAACCCAGACCCCTTAGCGTCTGCCTGCAAGAAGCACATTTTCTATAGACTAAAAATTATAGATATATTGCTGAACTGTAAGGATATTGATGTGGAATGAATTCAACACCAAGAATTCTTATTTATTTAATTAATTAAGAATATTTTTTCCATGGTTACATGACTCAAGCTATTTCCCACCCCTCCTTCCACCTCTGCCCCATAGCCAATGAGCAATTCCACTGGGTTTTACATGTGCCATTGATCAAGGCCTATTTCCATATTATTATTTGCACTAGGGTGAGTGTTTAGAGTCTACATCCCCAATCATATCCCCATTGACCCATGTGATCTAGCAGTTGTTTTTCTTCTGTGTTTCTACTCCCACAATTCTTTCTCTGGATATGGATAGCATTCTTTCTCATAAGTCCCTCCAAGTTGTCCTGGATCATTGCATTGCTGTTAATAGAGAAGTACATTCCATTCCATTGTGCCACAGAGTATCCATCTGTGTATAATGTTTTCCTGGTTCAGCTCCTTTCACTCTGCATCAATTCCTGAAGGTTGTTCCAGTTCATATGTAATTCCTCAAGTTCTTGAGCACAATAGTATTCCATCACCAACAGACACCACAATTTATTCAGTCATTCCCCAATTGAAGGACATTCCCTCATTTTCCAATTTTTTGCTACTACAAAGAGTTCAGCTATAAATATTTTTGTATAAGTCTTTTTCCTTACTATCTCTTTGGGGTATAAACCCAGCAGTGGTATGGGTGGATCAAAGGGCAGGCAGTCTTTTAAAGCCCTTTGGGCATATTTCCAAATTGCCATCCAGAATGGTTGGATCAATTCACAACTCCACCAGCAATGCATTAATGTCCCAGTTTTGTTACATCCCCTCCAACATTTATTACTTTCCTTTGCTGTCATATTAGCCAATCTGCTAGGTGTGAGGTGGTATCTCAGAGTTGTATTGATTTGCTTTTCTCTGATTATAAGAGATTTAGAACACTTTTTCATGTGCTTATTGATAGTTTTGATTTCTTTATCAGAAAATTGCCTATTCATGTCCCTTGCCCATTTATCAATTGGGGAATGGCTTGATTTTTTTGTACAATTGATTTAGTTCCTTATAAATTTGAGTAATTAGAACTTTGTCTGAGTTTTTGTTATAAAGATTTTTCCCAATTTGTTGCTTCCCTTTTAATTTTACTTGCTTTGGTTTTGTTTGTATAAAACCTTCTTAATTTAATGTAATCAAAATTATTTATTTTACATTTTGTAATATTCTCTATCTCTTGCTTGGTTTTAAAATCTTTCCTTTCCCATAGATCTGACAGCAAACTATTCTATGTTCACCTAATTTACTTATAGTTTCCTTCTTTATATTTGTCATTCACCCATTCTGAATTTATCTTGGTGTAGTGTGTGAGATGTTCATCTAAATCTAATCTCTCCCATACACAAGAATTCAAGAGAAAGTAGAAGAGGAATGGAGGTGAAAAAAGGATGGACTACTCTAGCTTCACGTACTTCTCTGCCTAGCCTTGATCAATATTTTTAATGAAATAATTACCATCATGCTAGAAGTTTTCATTCACTCTGATCTCTGGCATTATTAAGTCTCATGTCTGGGTAATCTCTACCATCTGACTTTTTTGGTCTTGCTCCTAGGCTGCTAATTCCCTAAAAGGCAGGATATTTGAGCTTCAGTTGATCCTTGCCAATTCTATTCTTTTCTCTTGGACACGCTCTTATTATTCATGTGTTTTAAACCCTTTTTCTCCTCAGGTCCCCACCAATACTCCCTACCACCCTTACACCAGGTGATCTACATTCCTACCTACTTCACTGAGAAATTGGAGGCCATCCAAAGCTTTCTTGGATCTATCTTCTATTTCTCATAATGACACAGTCATTCATTCTTTCTTTCCTTTTCCACATGAAGAGATCTTTTACTACTTACCACGACTAGTAACTCTATTTGTGCCTTAAGTCCTGTTTTCTCTCCCTTTCTTCATAACTTGTTTTTAACAAGTTATTCCCTTTTTTCTCTTGCATCTTAAACTTTTGCTTCTCTCCTGATTCCTCCTCACTTGCCGATATGTAAATGCATAGTTCTCTACAATCCTAGAATAGCCTTATCCTTTGTCTTCTACCTCACCTAAGCACCATCCCATCTCTCTCCTCAAATTCATGATCAAATTTGAAAAAGGAAACCTTTACTTAATACCTTCACTTCCTCATGACCCACTTTCCCAACATCTTATAGTATAATTTCTCTTCTTTTTGCTCTCTTAAATGTCACCAATTACTTCCCATTGCTGACTTCAGTGAGTTGTCATTTTTATGACCTTTCTATAGCATTTAATATTATTCTCCCCTTCCCATCCTTTAAGTTCTAATTTTCTTTGAAGTTTGCTCTTAGTTGTATCAATTTTCTATTCCTAGTAACTATCAGTAGGGCCACTAGGTGCCACAGTAGATAGAGTCCCAGGCTTGGATTCAGGAAGACTCATCTTCCTGAGTTCAAATATAACCTCAGTCACTTACTGTGTGAGCCTGGATAAGTCACACTGTTTGCCTTAGTTTCCTCATCTGTAAAATGAGCTGGAGAAGGAAATGACAAACTACTCCAATATCCTCATCAAGAAAATCCCAGACCTTCCAGGTTAAGATGGTGGCAGAGTAGAGGCAGGGCGACTTTCTCTCCTTCCAAACAGATATAGCATACCTCCAAAGGACAAGAAAACAAAATCCAGATGAAAGAAGGGACCCCACAATAGGGCACAGTATTGAAGGTACGTGGGATTTGGGCACTTCCACACTATAAGGTGGGGGAAATAGCTCCCATCAAAACGTGAGTGGATCACTCCTCCTCCACCCTACCCATAGTACCAGAGACAGAGGCTGTGTTCCAGAGTTAGAGCCAGCGGGGGCATAAAATCTACCTTGTTGGCAGTTAACTGGCACCACTAGGAGCTTGCCCCTGAGAGCAGCAAGACCTGAAACCCCAGGAGGCTGGAAAACTCAGACCTCTAACAAAGGAGTGGGACTGAGGCAGCAGGAGCACCCAGCTCACTCAGACTCAGGGGGAAAATCTCAGGTGGTGGAGCAAGCATGGGCAAAGTTCTAGGCTCTGAGCAGTTGGCTAGGACTACAGGGGCTTGACCTTGAAAACAGCTAGACCAGAGATCCCAGGAGGCTGGAAAACTCTGACCTTGGACACTGGAGTGGGGCTGAGAGAGGAAGCAGCAGCTCCCAGCTCACTCTGACTCAGGGGAAAACCCCAGGTAGAAGAGCAAATGTGGGCCAAGTTCTGGGCACTGGGAAGCTGGCTAGGAACATGGGGGCTCGACCCTGAAAACAACTAGACCAGAGACCTCAAGAGGGTCCCCAGAGAAACCAGGAGACTCACAAAGTAGCCTCAGGCAAAAACTACTCCCTAACTCCATACAAAGAGAATCAGACTGCCTTACTCAGACTTCTGGCGGATAAAGCACAATGATGCCAAGCAAAGCCCAAGAAATAAACAAGAAGACAAAGAAAAATCTCTAACAGTTGATAACTTCTGCACAGAAAAAACCCAGAAAACAGAGGAGGGCAAACAATTAAAGACATTCAAACTATCCCAAAAAATGAAAATGGGTCACAAGATCTTGAAGAGTTCAAATTTGAGATTATGAGAAAGATGGAAGAGATCTGGCAAGAAAATAACAGTTTAAAAGGCAGAATTTCTCAATTGGAAAGTGAGGCTGAGAAATAAAATGAATGGATAAGCAAACTGAAGACCAGAAATGACCAGATGGAAGCCTTGAAGAACCAGAGAGACCAGATTGAAAAGGAAAACCAAAAGATTTTAGCCGAAAACCAGTCTCTAAAGACAAGAATTGGGCAATTAGAAGCCAATGATCTCACAAGACAACAAGAATAAATAAAGCAAAGTCAAAAGACTGATAAAACAGAAGGAAACATGAAATGTCTCAATGAAAAATTAATAGACCAAGAAAACAGGTCTAGAAGAGACAATTTGAGAATCATTGGTCTTCCTGAAAAAAGCAGAAAATAATAGAAATTTGGACTCCATACTAAAAGAAATTATTCATCAAAACTGCCCTGAAGTTCTACAAGAGGACAATATAGACAATGAAAGGATCCACAGATCACCCTCTACTCTAAACCCTGAAAAGACAACCCCCAGGAATATAATAGCCAAATTCAAGAGCTTCCAAGTAAAAGAAAAAATTTTACAAGAAGCCAGAAAGAGAGAATTCATATATCAAGGAGCACAAATCAGGATCACACGGGATCTGGCAGCCTCCACACTATAAAAGACCTCAAGGCTTGGAATATGATATTCAGAAAGGCAAGAGAACTGGGTCTACAACCAAGGATCACCTACCCATCAAAACTGACTAGAGACTTCCAGGGGAAAGTATGGGCATTCAATAAGATAGAAGATTTCCAAGTATTTGCACAGAAAAGACCAGGACTAAATGGATAGTTAAATATCCAACCACAAAAACCAAGAGAAACATGAAAAGGCAAATAAGAAAGAGAGGGGAAAGAAAGAAAACTCTTATTTTAAAATTTACCTCTTTAAGGGCTTTAATAAGATCAAATTATTTGTATTCCAATATGGAGAAATGTTATGTATAATTTTCAAAAAATGTATTCACTATTATAGTAATTAGAAGAATTATTTTTTAGGGAGAGGTTGGAACACTAAATGGTCTAAGATGAGACGGGGTGGGGAAAAAAAGAGGGAGGTGAATAGTAGATGACATCAAGAGAAACTTGAATGAATAAGAAAAATAGTACATTCTATACCACAGAAAGAGAGCATAGGAAGGGGGAGGGGTGAATACTATTATAAGAAGGAGAGGAAGAGAACATTAAGAGGTACTATTTAAAACTTCCTCTCAGCAGAATTAATCCTGAGAGGGAAGAGTAGCTATATCCATTGGGATATCGAATTCTATATAACCCTACTGAGAAAGTCAGAAGGGATTAACCAAGGGGAGCAGGGGAGTGGGGAGGTCAAAAAAGAGATGGGAAGAGAGGGGGGGGAATTCATTAGGCCTTAAAAAATAAAGAGAGGGGATTAATAAGGGAGGGGGTGGAAAGGGAAGTAAATCAAGGGATGGGACAAGGGGGACTGATCTAAAACAAACCACCAGTTTAAAAGGAAATAGCATAAGAAGAAGCAGTAGAAGTAGGAGAGGATACCAAAATGTTGGGGAATACACAACTGATAATTATAACTCTGAATGTGAATGGGATGAACTCGCCCATAAAATGGAAGTAAATAGCAGAGTGGATTAGAAACCAAAATCCTACTATATGTTGTCTACAAGAAACACATATGAGGTGGGTGGATATACACAGGTTTAAGATCAAGGCCTGGAGCAAAATCTTTTGGGCTTCAAATGAGAAAAAAAGGCAGGAGTGGAGATCATGATTTCTCACAAAGCCAAAGTAAAAATAGATATGATTAAAAGAGACAGGGAAGGTAATTACATCCTGATAAAAGGCAGTATAGACAATGAGGAAATAACAGTACTCAACATGTATGCACCAAATGGTATAGCATCCAAATTCCTAAAGGAGAAACTAGCAGAGTTCAAGAAGGAAATAGATAGTAAAACCATACTAGTGGGAGATCTAAATATTCCTCTTTCAGACCTAGATAAATCAAACCAAAAAATAAATAAGAAAGAGATAAGAGAGGTGAATGAAATCCTAGAAAAATTAGATTTAATAGATATATGGAGAAAAATAAATAGGGACAAAAAGAATACACCTTCTTTTCAGCTGTACATGGTACATTCAAAATATTGACCATGTAAGAGGGCATAGAAACATTGCAAACAAATGCAAAAGAGCAGAAATAATAAATGTAACCTTCTCAGATCATAATGCAATAAAAACAATAATCAGCAAGGGCACCTGGACAGCCAAACCAAAAACTAATTGGAAATTAAATAATATGATTCTCCAAAACCAGCTAGTCAAAGAAGAAATCATAGAAACAATCAATAATTTTATTGAAGAGAATGACAATGATGAGACATCCTACCAAACTCTGTGGGATGCAGCTAAGGCAGTGCTCAGAGGGAAATTTATATCCTTGAGTGCATGTATTAACAAATTAGGGAGGGCAAAAATTAATGTACTGGGCATGCAAATTAAAAAACTAGAAAGGGAAAAAATAAAAAATCCCTAGCTAAAAACCCAATTAGAGATTACAAAAATTAAAGGGGAAATCAATAAAATTGAAAGTAAAGGAACTATTGAGTTAATAAATAAGAGTAGAAGCTTGTACTTTGAAAAATAAACAAAATTGACAAAGTACTGGTCAATCTAATTAAAAAAAGGAAAGAAGAAAACCAAATTGACAGTATCAAAGATAAAAAGGGAGACCTCACCTCTAATGAAGAGGAAATCACGGCAATCATTAAAAACTATTGTGCACGATTATATTGTAATAAATATAGCAATCTAGATACATGGATGAATATTTATAAAAATATAAATTGCCTAGATTAACAGTAGAAAAAATAGAATACTTAAATAATCCCATATCAGAAAAAGAAATTGAAGAAGCCATCAAAGAACTCCCTAAGAAAAAATCCCCAGGACCAGATGGATTCACAAGTGAATTCTATCAAACCTTCAAAGAACAAGTAATTCCAATACTATACAAACTATTTGACATAATAAGCAAATAAGGAGTTCTACCAAATTCCTTTTATGATACAAATATGGTACTGATCCCAAAGCCAGGTAGATCAAAAACAGAGAAAGAAAACTACAGACCAATCTCCTTAATGAACATAGATGCAAAAATCTTAAACAGAATACTAGCAAAAAGATTCCATTAAGGGATCACGAGGTTTATTCATTATGATCATGTGGGATTTATACCAGGAATGCAAGGATGATTCAACATCAGGAAAACCATTCACATAATTGACCATGTCAACAAGCAAACCAACAAAAGCACATGATTATCTCAACAGATGCTGAAAAAGCCTTTCACAAAATACAACATCCATTCCTAATGAAAACACTAGAAAGTATAGGAATAGAAGGTCCTTTCCTAAAAATAATAAACAATATATATCTAAAACCATTGAAACACCATATGCAATGGGGATAAATTAGAAGCCTTCCCAATAAGATCAGGAGTGAAACAAGGATGCCCACTATCACCTCTATTATTTAACATTGTATTAGAAACACTAGCAGTAGCAATTAGAGAAGAAAAAGAAATTGAAGGTATTAAAGTGGGCAGTGAGGAGACTAAGCTATCACTCTTTGCAGATGATATGATGGTCTACTTAAAAAATCCTAGAGAATCAACTAAAAAGCTAATAGAAATAATCAACAACTTTAGCAAAGTTGCAGGATACAAAATAAATACACATAAATCATCAGCTTTTCTATATATTTCCAACACATCATAGCAGCAAGAGGAAGAAAGAGAAACACCATTTAAAATCACCCTAGACAATATAAAATACTTAGGAATCTATCTACCAAAACAAACCGAGGAATTATGCGAACACGACTACAAAACATTTTCCAAACAATTAAAACTAGATCTAAACAATTGGAAAAACATTGAGTGCTCATGGGTAGGATGAGCTAACATAATAAAAATGACCATTCTACCCAAATTAATTTACCTATTTAGTGCCATACCTATCTATCTATCAAAAAACTTTTTTACTGAATTAGAAAAAAAATTATAACAAAGTTCATTTGGAAGAACAAAAGATCAAGAATATCAAGGGAAATAATGAAAAAAAATGTGAAGGAAGGGGGCCTAGCAGTACCAGATAGTAAATTATACTATAAAGCAGAGGTCATCAAAACGATATGGTACTGGCTAAGAGACAGAAGGGAGGATCAGTGGAATAGACTTGGAGTAAGTGATGTCAGCAAGACTGTCTATGATAAACCCAAAGAGCCCAATTTTTGCGACAAAAATCCACTATTTGACAAAAACTGCTGGGAAAATTAGAAAACAATATGGGAGAGATTAGGTTTAGATGAATACCTCACACCCTACTCCAAGATAAATTCAGAATGGGTGAATCATCTGAATATAAAGAAGGAAACTATAAGAAAATTAGGTGAACATAGAATAGTATACCTGTCAGATCTATAGGAAAGGGAAAATTTTAAAACCAAGCAAGCGTTAGAAAAAATTACAAAATGTAAAATAAATAATTTTGATTATACAAACTAAAAAGCTTTTGTACAAACAAAACAATGTAGCCAAGATCAAAAGGGAAACAACAAATTGGGAAAAATCTTTATAACAAATAACTCTGACAGAGGTCTAATTACTCAAATATACAATAAGGTAAATCAATTGTATAAATATCAAGCCATTTCTCAATTGATAAATGGGCAAGGGACATGAACAGGCAATTTTCAGATAAAGAAATCAAAACTGTCAATAAGCACATGAGAAAGTGTTCTAAATCTCTGATAATTAGAGAAATGAAAATCAAAACAACTCTGAGGTACCACCTCACAACTAGCAGATTGGCTAAAATGATAGAAGAGGAGAGTAATGAATGTTGGAGGGGATGTGGCAAAATTGGGACATTAATGCATTGTTGGTGGAGTTGTGAACTGATCCAACCATTGTGGTTGGTAATTTGGAACTATGCCCAAAGAGCTCTAAAAGACTTCCTACCCTTCAATCCAGCCATAGCATTGCTGGGTTTGTACCCCAAAGAGATCATAGATAAATAGACTTGTATGAAAATATTTATAGCTGTGCTTTTTGTGGTGTCAAAAAACTAGAAAATGAAGGGATGCTCTTCAATTGGGGAATGGCTAAAGAAATTCTGGTATATGTTGGTGATGGAATCTTATTGTGCTCAAAGGAATAATGAACTGGAGGAATTCCATGTGAACTGGAAAGACCTCCAGTAATTGATGCAGAGTGAAAGGAGCAGAGCTGGAAGAACATTGTACACAGAGACTGATACACTGTGGTAAAATCGAATGTAATGGACTTCTGTACTGGCAGCAATGCAAAGACCTAATACAATTCTGAGGGATTTGTGGAAAAGAACACTACCCACATTCAGAGGAAGAACAGCAGGAGTGGAAACAGAAGAAAAACAACTGCTTGAACACATTGGTTGATGCGGGTATGGTTGGGGATGTAGAAACTAAAGGACCACACCAATGCAACTATCAATAATATGTAAATAAGTCTTGATTGATCAAACATGTTAAAACCAGTGGAAATGTGAATTGGATATGGGGGGGGGGTGAAGGGGAGGGTGAAGGGGAAAGTAAAATCAAGAATCATGTAACCATGGAAAATTTTTCTAAAAAAACAAAAACAAACAAACAAAATATATATATATATATGTATATATACACACACACACACACACACACACACACACACACATATATAT
>NC_058135.1:230183601-230204309 GCF_016433145.1 Gracilinanus agilis | reverse complement strand
AGAGAGAGAGAGAGAGAGAGAGAGAGAGAGAGAGAGAGAGAGAGAGAGAGAATTTATATACCCAGGGAACTTTAAAGCACTGTATAAATGGCAGCTTTGATCATTATTGTGCAGTTCCTTTAAAAATGTGTAAGAATATATGTCCAACTGGGTGAAAAAAGGACTTTTTTTCTGTTAAACTGCTAAAAAGGTATTGAGAAGTAGAAGGATGTGTTTGAAGCAGGTTAAATGGAAAGACATTGTGTTCATGATGCTGGAAAATCAAGGCTAGAAGTCTGACAAGTGGAAAAACCATTTGCTCATGTAGCCCTCTCTCCTTGCTAGCTATCAATAACTATAAATGGGACTTTAGAAGACTTGTTTACAAGTTAATTACTTGGCATCCATTGAGCCCAGAGGTGAAGTTGAGGGACCCAACCTTGAACAGTTGGGGCTGGTTGACCCTTTCAGTGGAGCCTCTCAACTTTTAATATGAATAGCTGAGCATCTTGAAATGGTGTTTAAGCATTACTTTTACTTTCATTAAATTGAACCATACACATCTACCTTTCTATTTGCTCTACCTAAGCCTTTGGAAGACCAGTCTTGTTGCAATTGACAATTTAAATATGGCAGGAAGCAAGGAAATTTGCATATTTCCTTCTAAAAATGGGGGGGGCAGAGTATATATGCTTAAATAAAGCCTATAGAAAGAAAAGTTCCTTCTTCTCAATATGTTTAATTTATGCCAGACATCAGAATGAAGCTGCCTTATTTGTGATGTCATGGGTCTCTAATGACCTTCTGTGTATAGGAATTTCTTTAATAGGCTCATGATGCTTTTTTCTTTTCTTTTTCAGATTCAACATTTGATGGGGTGACTGATAGACCAATCTTAGACTGCTGTGCATGTGGAACTGCTAAATACAGGCTCACATTTTATGGAAATTGGTCAGAAAAGACTCATCCAAAGGATTACCCACGTGAGCATATCTACTGCTGGGAGGGTTGGTGAGGGAAGGGAGGGAGAGGAAGTGTTTGAAAATATAGTATGACTGGAGACTAAAGCAGATATTCCATGGATCTGACTACTGAGAAAATTGAAGAAATTGAAATCAATTAAGTCCTGTTGGAATCAGAAAAAAACAACTCTATAAAATAAATAATTTAAGGAAAATTCAAATTAATATAATTAAAACAAGCTTTTTGCACAGCATTTTCCTAATTAATGTTTTCAAAATCTGTAATATAATTGTATATATATATATATGTATATATATATACACACACACACACACACATACACACATATACATAGAGAGGCAAGTCAAGAAGATGGACACATAATTGGCTATATGAATCTGGGCAAGGTACTTAAGCTTTCAGTATTCTAGGTAACTTTCTGATAACGTGTTTATAAATTGCAGAGAACTTGCATTAGTAAAAGGGGCTTCCTCATTATGGAGTTCCCTATATCAATGAAATCATAACTCCCTATCCATTTTCCTATAATTATGTTTACATAATTACATATGATTATAGCAAAATAGAAAATATTATTATAGTGAAATAGATAGGGACTGGAAATATGATTATCAAAAATTATATCATCATTACAAATATAGACATTATCTTTATACACTTTTGATAATTATGTAATAATAACATTTTCCTTTAGAGAATACTCTTTTAACAGTTTCTAGAACTCAACTTCGAGCTCAGAATTAGGTATGAAAAAGGCTCTCAGGTCCTAATGAGGTACCTGCAAACTCCTGTTTCCTAGTATTAGGACTCTTACTAAGTCTTGGGGATTTTTATTTCACTTACAGTTTTTATAAGCTTGGCAGCATATTTTAACCTCGAAGCCTCAGATTAGACAACGGGAGGGGAAGGTATTGTCTGGTAGCTGAAGAAGTGCCAACTAACATCATACTAGTGAAGAAAATGCAAAAACTATAATGTAGATATAGAACTAACCAAGTGTGGCATTTTGTGTATTCATTCACTGCCAAGGTAAATGGCTCTGTTTGCCTCAGCATCCCCTGAAGAGATAACTGTACTTTTTGTATAGTATACAAACAGATATTCATAATGGCAACCTTGTCTCATCAGCAGAGGGTTAAATTGTGTTCAGGATCCTCTATTTATGAAGGCAGAGAAGTGTGTAATGCATCTTAGAAAGATTTTTATCAAAATTGCACAGGCTCAAAGTACTGGTGCCTGAAGGGACCAGCTTTAGTTATCCTGGAAAAAATCACATATATGGAAGAATTCATTCCTTGACATGGCTGGATAAATGAGGAATGATTACACTTCCCACTATCTGCCAATTTTTTTCATGGTTCTAGTCTTTTAGCTTTTATGTAAAGCTGGTGGCATTTTAGAATTGTATCCAGATAGAATTAGCTATACACAGAGATTTTCAATTTAAGCAATTTGAAGGGACAACAGAATTGCTCTGTTGTATCCAAACCTCATTAAAATGGAAAATTTTTGCAGCATGTACAGATAGGGAGAGTGAGGAATAGAGAGACTCTATTGTTTGTGAGTAGTCAATATTTTTTCTTGCAGAAAACAAAGTTTAGTTGGTTAGGTCTTTAGAAATAGTTCCAAAGAAAGCAAAGAAGTGACCTCTGACAAAGTGAATAATGCTTTGCCTTCTTTTTTGCCTTTATGATTTTTTCTTCAGTTATGGAAATACTTGAAATTTTTTCATTCATTTTAAATTAAATTAAAATTTTTAATTAACAAGTATCTACTTTCTCTCCCCTCATTAAGAAAAAAGAAAAAGCCCTGCAATATGTATGCATATTAAACTTTTTTTGATTAAAAACTTTAACTTAAAAATTTTAATACTCACATTAACCATGTCCAAAAATATATCTCATTTTGTATATATATTTCAAAACCTCTCTGTCAGGAGCAGGCATTCTGAATCGTAAATTCCCTGGAATGGTGGTTAGTCATTTCATTGATCATATTTTTGTGTGTGTAGACTTTTACTTTTGCCTCTCTATTAGGTTAGAATAATCTATTCCCTCAAATTCTTTTCCTTTTCTTCCATACTATATCCTTTCTTCTTTTAAGATTATTATAATAGCATTAAAAATCACTCCTAGGGTCTCTATTTTATTAGATTTTTTCTATGAGCTCTGCTTACCTTACAGTTCATAGGAGGTACTTTCATCATCTGCCTACTCCCTGATAGAATGCAAATATTTTATCTTTATAAAGTCTTTTTCTACTTATTCACTTGAATTTGTCTTTTTATGCTTATTTTTTTCCTTTTCTGTTGAGATTTTAAAGTTTCCATTCAGATCCGGTCTTTCTACTAGGGATGCTTGGAAGTCCTTTCTTTCATTAAAGGTTTACCTGGGAGGCAGAAGTGTGCTGGAGCCAGCCATAAGAGAACTAATTGTTAAATTTTTCATTATGAGCCTTTGAACTTTGGAAATTGGCAAATGTTATAAGTTAGAGCTTGATTTTATGTTGTTGACTATTTAGGCTTTAAAAGGTGATGGAGAAAATGATGTTAATTCAGATTAAACATAAAATAGATTGTGCATGCTTTGTTTTTTTGAGGGGGGAAACTTCCTTGGAGATTTTTTCATTGGTATTTTGAAGTTTATTCTTTTTTTTCCAGATTTGCATTTCTTGATTTTTGATTGTCCCTGGCTTTGTAATAGCTCTTTTTTTTTCAATTCCTTAAAGCAGTCCATTCCATGGAATCCGATGCTACTTGCTTAGCTAGGAGCTTCTAGAGGTTGATTCTGTTCCTTGCTCTTCAAGGAATTTCCCCTACTTCCCACTGATGTCCTGGCAGAGGGAACATGGATCATGTTATTTGTCCTTTTTAAACAGATTATGAGAC
Source organism: Gracilinanus agilis (assembly GCF_016433145.1). NCBI lineage: Eukaryota > Metazoa > Chordata > Mammalia > Didelphimorphia > Didelphidae > Gracilinanus > Gracilinanus agilis. The sequence goes on along the minus strand of NC_058135.1, from coordinate 230,200,459 downwards.
TATTCATACAACTCGATATGTTCTTCAAAAACCTGAGTGATTTTGTATATTTGAGGTTTTAGGGATGTATGTCTATCATTGTGCTTATTTTGTCAAGATTGTTCCTCAACTCTAATACTTGATCTGAGGGTGGCTACAAAACTATGGCTCTCCATTAGTTCTGAGAGAAAATCTCTGCTTTGTAAATCATCAGTGTTATATTAATCTAAACTGGTAATACACTTCATACTTCAAGGATACAGCATGTATTGATGATTGATATTCCTGCACTGGTACAGATCAAAATAAGACCTTCAGGATGGGGAAAAGAGAAGAAAAATGAATAGTAAGGAATTAAAGTCCAGGAAAAAGGAGGGGGGATTCAGAACACACCTTCCCACCCCTAATATAATCAAATGAATTATAGCCCAGAAGATCAGGAGATATTAAGTGATATTATGAAACCAATGCTGCAGATATTTGAAAAATTGTTAAGTACAGCATTATTGCAGGATAGGAGACAGGAAAGTATCACACTGAGTATGTAAGATAGGAAAGCAGATAGAATTTTGTTCTTTTTGTAAAAATTATTTATTTATAATATTTTTCCATGGTTACATGATTCATGATTTTTCCCACCCCTCTTCCCTCCCCCTCCTGGAGCAGAATTTTCTAATTATAGGCTGCTGAATCTTTAACTCTTGATAAAATTCTTAATAGTAAATGAATCACATAGATATTATGACATGAGACCTAATCACTTTAATCTAGTATTGATTCAAGAACAAGTCATAGCAGACAGCCCTCATTTCCATATTTTTTAAAGAAGGCCATAAAGGTATCATTATTTTTGCAAGACATTTGACGAAGCTACTCATGGTCTTCATGGGTAAGGTAGAGAAATATGGACTAGAAGATAGTATGGTCAACTAGATTTTGAACTAATTGAATGATAGCAACAAAAGAAAGGATTCATTGGCCAATGGCAATCTCATGAGAAACTTCAGGGAAATGTAATAGGACGCTGTCCTTGTTTGACAATACTTTTAATTAGCAATAATCATGCCTCAGTTAAACTTCATTGACTGTGATGCTGCCATGGCACAAAGCTTGACAACACTTTAAAAAATGATAATATGAAAACATAAATGGGTTGTGTATATGAGCCCATATGTGAGAGATATGTGGAGCACAAAACTCCAGCATTAATAACTAATACACTGTATGATCGAATTGAGATCCAAATGACATTGATATACCAAGGTAATGGAACGAATATGGTAAGATCAAAGTTGATAGGGAAAAACACAAATGTATATACACTTGGATTATACAAAAAGCACATGCATACACACATATTAAAAGATGAGTTCACAGGTTGGAAGAGAGAAGTATGGCTAAGCAATGTTATGACTGAATGAAAAAGGCTTCAAGGTATGAGTGGATTTTAAGCTCAATACGAGTCACCAGCATAACTCACCAGTCAAAATGTGATCATGACCCTGATATTCCTTTATGTGTATCCATCTGTACTTTGCGATTGTGAATTTTTTCTCTAGTTTCTCATGAAACAGTTTTGGAAGCCTTGCTAACAAAATGGCCCATGGCCCACTGAAGGTGACCAAGATCGTTAGGCAGCTTAGAATCATAACATAGTAGGACTGGTTGAAGGAACTGGGGATGTTTAGTAAGGAGAAGAGAAGATTTTTTATATGGCCACAGTAGTTTCTTCTAACATTTGAAAAACTTCTGTGTTGAAATGGGATTATATGTGTTTTGTATCATAAATTAGTAAACGTCCTATAACTAGTTATCTAAGCAGAGGCTGGATGAGTATCAATCATTGAAACTTCAAGAGATTCTTCTTTTACATTTGGATATTCGATTATATGAGCTCTTTGGTCAAATTCCTGCAAAAAAGGGCCCTATTCTGATCCAGGGAATAGGCAAAATAGACTGGGACTAGAGTTTGAGTAATACTTGGTCCAGGCAAGCAGCCTAGGTGAAAGAGTTTTGCTCAGTGATCAAGGTAATCTGGGAAGAAAGATTGCTCATTATTGTTAGAAGCTCATATTATACTATTTTTGTCTGGTGATAGTGATCTCATTTGAGAGTGACCTAAAGGAAACAGGAAATAGACCAATGAGTGAAATTCAACTAAGGTTTTGAAAATGTCCTGCTAAATAAATGCCACATGCTAAATTTCTCCAAATTACAGATGGTGAAAATCAGCCTTATTGCAATAATTCAGTTTTGGAATAAATAAATAAATAAGTGATTCTGATGTTAAAGAAGAGATAATTAAGTCTCATAGGACTAGACTAAAATTTTAAGGGACATGAAAAATTTTTTCAAAGGATTTTTTCTAATTAATTTCATCATTATATTATTTAATCTATTGGCAAATCTAATTCAACATGCTTCTTTCTTGTATGTTTACTGTGTGTCTAGTCAGCCCTGTGCCATGTTTGAGAGAATGCAGTTAGTTTCAAGAAAAGATGTAGGGAATCAATGGGAAGCATTTGTCAAATTGGAGAGGAAATGAGTAAAAAAGACAAGTTTGAATACTGTTCTTGATCTAGAACCAACTTCTTGGGAAGCAGCCAAACATCAGCTCTTAATGATGCAATGTGAGCACTGAACTTGGAAGAGTTATAAGAACGTAAGAACTAAGCCCAAATCCCATTTCTGCCATTTTCTAAATATATGAATTTAGACAAGTTCACTTAATCTTTCTGATCCTCCATTTCCTCATATATGAAATGAGGGGGTTTGACTAGATGGATTTTTGCTCTTGATCTATGAAATCTTCTAGATACTACAGACTTTACCAGTCAGCTTAGCTGTGTATGATTACTGAGTAATCTTTTAAAAGCAAAATTATGCTACCTTCAATATTCTCCCCCTACTTTCCCACAGCTAGTAGGGAGGTTATCACAGTTAGTAGGGGAAGGGAGATGGAATGTAAAAAGTAATAAATACATAATCCAAGAAGAAGGAAGAGACAGTAATGATTAGCTCCCTGGTTTGTGTGTGTGCATGTGTGTGAGTGTATATATGTGTATGTGTAGGCTCAGCTAAAAGGGTTAGGTTGTCTTGAGACATCAGGCTAAAGAGAAGGGCCTCAAATAGTCTGATTTCATTGTTATTTAGTTGTTTCAGTCATTTCTGACTCTTCTTGACTCCATTTAGGGTTTTCTTGGCAAAAATATTGGAGTGGTTTATCTTTTCCTCCTCCAGTTCATTTTACAGATGAGGAAACTGAGACAGAGTTAAATGACTTGTCCAGAGACACATAGCTAGTGATATCTGAGGCCAGATTTGAACTTGAGAAGATGAGTCTTTCTCATTTCAGGGCCAGAATTCTATTCAGTGTGCAGCTATCCTGACCTAAGCTTGAGGTGAATCTTACTCATGCATAGTCATGGACATAACACCCTGTAATCCCACCTCACTCATCAGGCAGAGCCTCTGATGATATCCTACTCAATGCTGCCTGAACTATCTCACTGTGGGAGGGCTATGCAAACTGTCTTGAATTCTTTGAAATACATTTGGAACAATTATAATTTAAAATATCTCCTTTAATACCCCCTACCCACACACAAAAAGGCTAAAATACAATAAGCTATAAAGCCCATTGTTCACCCTTGGTGATTTAGAAATTTATGCTGTCTTGTACTCTAGTTATTCTAGAAGAATAATGTGTTTGTGGGACATGGTCAGCTTCAGGGATGCTCCAAGAGAAAAATATGAATCAACAACAATCCTAAGCAGAAGTGGGATATGGAAAAAGAATTGCAGATTTTTCCCCTTCTAAATTCTACATATAATTACTTTTTTTTTAATTTGAAGGAATGCTTTATGATGACATTTGATGAAGTAATTCATGTAGCCTCATAAGGTGTGATTTTTAACATTTCTTTATTAACCCTGGAATAAGTAATTAATACAGTGACTGAATTGACCTCCCTAGACATTAAAAAATTATTCAGTTACTTCAATAGGTTAGGTTGATTTGAAGTGAATGAAACAAATGGACTACAGTGTGCCTTGCACATAGTAGGTACTTAATAAATATTTTCTATTTGAGTTGAATGTTGTAAAAGGGATCTGGTTCATACTAGTGGTTTTCTCTGTAGAAGAGAGAATGATGTCTTCATCAGGACTGTGACCTATAGCTATTGCTTATTGGATTTATTCTTCCCTAAAACCTCTCTCACTTCTTCCCCTCTCCCTCACTCACAAAAACCTAAAAAGTCTCTCCCAGATTTAACTATCCAGCCCTAATCTTTCCCTAGCAGTAGCTTCAAGAGCTCCCAAGATAGACGTGGTAAGGAGGCCAGGAAACTGGTCATAAAGAGCTTACAGAGTACATCTTTGCTAGTGCTGGACATATTACCAGATGCTACTTGGCAAGTCCATTGCCTACACTTGCTTCTGAGTAATAATTTAAGGGCAGATAGGAACACTTTCAGTCAGAGGGGATCTGGAGCATTGAGGAGAAATTGCTTGGAAACTCTATGGCCTTTACCCAATTTGGGGTCATGGTTCAAGGGAAGAAAGGAATGCTTTTGGTCAAGGAGTGGACACCCTGAGAGGCAGAATTACTTCTGGCCTCAACAGATCAGGGACCCTGAAGAATAGCATCATTTCTAGTCCCAAAGGCTAAGAGGTCTTGAGAAGCAATACAAATTGCAATCCCAATGGATGAGGGGCATTTCATAGGAAAGGACCAGAGTATAAACCAAGAGAGAAGTGCCCACACTTCTCTCTGGATTACATCCCCTTGGAAGAACCAAAATCTTTCAGACTTCCAGAACTGATTCTGAAAATAGCAGTGGAAAAAAGCCAGAAGCTTGAAACAGAGTCTCTCTCTGCCTCCATGTCAGGAACTGAGCCCAACATTAAGTTCCAAATCATGAAATAAGATGGAAGAATGAGGAAGCAACAACAAAATAACCTGACCATAAAAATCTACTAAGATGACAGAGAATATCAAGACACGAATTCAGAAATAACAATGAAGTCAGAATAGCTACAAATAGAGCTTCAAAGAAAGATGTGAGTTGGACAGAAATTCAATAAGAATTTCTAGAAGGGCTAAAATGATTTTTCAAAATAAGAGTGTTAAAGGAAAAATTAGATAAAGAAATGAAGGCAAAGGAAGAAAATTAGAAAATTACCATTTCTGTTAAAAGGCACCAAGATAATGAAGAAATGATATTTTAAAAAACAGAGTTGTACAAATGGAAAAAGAGGTATAAAGTTAACTGATGAAAATAAGTTCTTACAAAGCATAACTGCTCAAATGGGAAAAGATGTACAAAAACTCACTGAATAAAAGAATTCTGTAAAAATTTGAAATGGGAAAGTGGAATTTAATGACTGAGACATCAAGAAAAAATAAAATGAAAAATGAAAAAATAAAAGAATGTGAAATATATCATTGGGAAGACAACTGATCTGGGAAATAGATCTAAGAGGAATAATATAACAATTATTGGACTAACTGATAGCTATGGAAACTAAACATCATCTTTCATCTTTCAAGAATTATTAAGGGAAACTGCCCCAATATTCTACAACCAAAGAGTAAAGTATAAATTGAAATAATTTACCAATCACCACCTGAAATAGTTCTCAAACTGAAAATTATGAGGTATTTTATAGCCAAATTCCAGCACTCTCAAGTCAAAAAGATAATATTTTAAGCAGCCAGAAAGAAACAATTCAAATCCTGTGAATCCATAGTCAGGATCATATAAAATTTATTTGTTACTACATTAAAGCAACAGAGGTCTTTGAATATAATATCCCAGATGGCAAAATAGGTGGCTTTACAAACAAGAATAAACTACCCAGAAAAAGTGAATATAATCCTTTGGGGGGGGGGATGGATATTTATTGAGACAGAGGACTTCTAAGCCTTCCTGATGAAAAGACTGGGGCTGAATAAAAAATTGATTTTCAAATACACTGCACAAGAAAAGGATAAAAGGTAAGTATGAAAGAGAAATCACAAGGAATTAAATAAGGTTAAACTGTGTACCTTTCTATGTGGGAAGATGATAGAAGACCAACCTCATTATTATTAGAGCAGTTAGAAGCATTCAACATGGAAAGATGGCATGGGAATGAGTTAATTATGTTGGGATGATATTTTTAAAAAATGGATAAGTAAGAAAGAGGAATGCTTTGGGGGAAGGGAGAGGAAGAATGGGGAAAATATTTTTCACATAAAAAGGCACACATGGAAGAGCATTTACAATGGAGGGGAAAATGAGGATGGGTGGGTAACACTTGAACCTCACTCCTATCTAAATTGGTTTAAAAAAGGAGAAAGTTCACATGTATTGTGTGTGTGTCTGTATGTGTTTATATATTACATATATATGAATAGAAAGGAATATACCTTTTCTTATTTGAATATCACACCTTCATCAAAATTGACCATTTATTAGAGCACAAACATTTCACAAGAAAATGCAGAAGAGCATAACTATTAAATGCACTTTTTCAGATCATAGATTAATATAGATTTGAATATAAATTTATATTTAATAAAGCTTGTAGAAGTATTAATTAAAAGCTAACTGGAAACTAATCCAGTGATTAGTGAGTGAGTCAAAGAAAAAATTGTAAAAACAATCAGTAATTTCTTTAAAGACAATGACAACAAGACAACGTTCCAAAATTCGTAGTATGCAATCAAAGTAGAACTTAGGGAAAAAATTTATATTGCTGAATTCATATATCAATAAAAGAAAAGAGAAGATCAATGAATTGGGCATGCAACTAGAAAAAACTAGAAAAATAATTTATTAGAAATCTTCTGTTAAATTTAAAATCAAAGTAGAAATGAACAAAATTGAAAATTTGAAAAAATATCTATTAAAATAAGGAGCTAGTTCTATTTTTAAACAGCAATAAAATAGATAAGTCCTAGGTTAATCTGATTAAAATAAGGATGAAACCAAATTATTAGCATAAAAATGACAAGTATGACTTTATCACCAATGAAGATGGAATAAAAACAATAATTAGGAGTTATTTTGCCCAATTATGTGCCACTAATTGATAATCTAAAAGAAATGGACAGATACTTAGAAAAATATAAACTGCCTAACATCCAACACCATATACTAAGATAGAATCAAAATAGACAAATTATTTAGACATAGAAGATGTTATTATCATAAATAAAATAGAAGAACATGGGAAAATGTACCTGTTAAATATATGAATAAAAGAAGGGTTTATGACCAAATAAGAGACAGAAGAGGTCACAGGAAGTAAAATAGATATCAATTACATGAAATTAAAAAGGTTTTATACAAACAAAACTAATGCTGCCAAAATTGGAAGGTAAATAGGAACTGAGGGGAGTTTTTGTAAATTTCTGTGATAAAGATAAAGAAAGTCTCATTTCTCAAATATATTCAGAACCAAATTCATAAAAAAGAACAAGAGCCATTTCCCAGTAGATAGTCAATGGATATGAACAAGCTATTTTCAGAAGAAAAAAAACTATCAATATTCACTTGAAGTAATGGTGTACATCACTATTGATTAGAGAAATGCACATTAAACTACTCTGAAATATCACCTCGCACCTGTCAGATGGGCTAACAAGACAGAAAAGGCCAATGACAAATGTTGGAGGGGATGTGGAAAATTGGGATACTAATGCACTGTTGGTGAAATAGAGAATTGATCTAACCCTTCTGGAGAGCAATTTGGAGCTAGTTCCAAAGGGCTATAAAACTGTGCATACCCTTTCACCCAGCAATAACACTACTAGATCTCTGTCCCAAAGAGATAAAAAATATGGAAAAGGACCAATTTATACAAAAAAAAATATTTATAGCAGCTCTTTTTATAATGGCCAAGAATTGGAAATCGAGGGAGTGCCCATCATTTGGGGAATGACTGAACAAATTATAGTACATGATTGTGATGGAATACTATTGTGCTATAAGAAATGATGATCAAGTTGTGGAGGAAAACATTATATGAAGACTTATATGAACTTATGCAAGTGAATTCAGCAGAATCAAGAGAACATTGAATACAAGAATAGCTATATTGTAAAGATGATGAACTGTGAAAGACTTAGCTATTCTGATCAAAACAATGATTCAAGACAATTCCAACCCCCCCATACACTCCCAGAGAGAGATGAACTCTGTAGATTAAAGCATACTTTTAAAACTTATTTTTATTATTTGATTTTCTTGGAAATATATTTTTCAAGGCTTCATGTGCTTGACTTCTCAAGCACAAAGGGGAGAAGGAAGGAGAAAGAGTCCTTGGAACTCAAAAGTTTAAAAATGATTGTTAAAAAAAATCTTTTACACTACTTAACTGGAAATATTTAATGAAATAAATAAAAATAATTTATTATAAAAATAGTGGACTACGCATTCTGTGGCACTAGACTGCCATTAATGTTGTTTCTTTGGAAGCATTTTTGCAACAAGTGGCATATTTCGTGTGTTTTTTTTTAATGTTATTGGAACTTCTGTTATTTTGAAATTTTTCTAAGATAATTCTTTTTTTTTAAGTGACATACATCTTAATTGTTTGTCCATTTGTCATTTCCCTCTTGCCCTCACACAGACATCACTATCAGTCTGGGACAGTAGAGCCATAGGTTGGTTGGAAGCTTTGCAGATCACCTGGTCATTGTAAAATCAAAGGCCATTCATTCTGAAGTCCTGACATGGATAAGCACTCCAAGGTCAGTTTTGTACCATCAGCAAAACATAGAATTGTCTCTATAGCAGGGGATATGTGAACCAACAAATAAGGTCCAAAATATTGCTAATATTTATCTCTGACTATCTACTGTCCTCAGTTCATTGAGCTTGTTCAGGATACTGATATTGAGCTTATACTGTATTAATGATATAATGATTTAATAGACTCCTTTAGTGTCCAAAAGATGCATCCCTTAAAATAGGGGAATCTTCCCCTTCTTTCCTTGCATAAGGTTCAAAACTGGAGTCAGGAGCTTCAGGCCCTGACTCAGGATATGATTTTCTTGTTGATATTTCCTAGAAGGTAGACTCCTATCTGAGTATCCTATAAGGACTTTCAGTGGTCAGGAGCATTCCATGTCTTGTTAACAGAGTCCTTGGAAAGTTCTCATTGATGAGGAGGCTAGGCTCTTAGATTCTAGATTGAAGTAATCTAAAATTAAAATGAAAAAATCTAAAATTAAATAAAATCTAAAACAGCATTGTTTCCTTAAGACAAGTTGGTTTCATTAGGAAATTATAGGTCAGTAATTATTGAAATTAATATACCCAATTTCCCTGACAAAATGGATGTGGTACACAGTTGTAAGCATGATACAAACACTTATGTATTTCTTTAATATTTCCAACATATTTGTCAATTCCTACTCAAAAAGGTCAGTTTTAATAATGATAGCTGAACATTCTATTTTCAAGAAAAAATTAGCTTCTCCAAACAGTGAGTTACTAAGAACATACCCCAAAAGAATTGTTTGTGTCAGATAAACCACTACTATTCTAAAATTGCTGTAACTTCTACATTGAGCCACCTTGAGCCTGGGAAACAGTCCTCTCTCCATTTTCAAGAAAACTTTGGTGTTGGATTGAGAATAACCATTAGCCTCTTAGGATGTTTGATAGCACAGGCAAAGCTCAGACGAAATATGAACCCAGAAATATAGACACACACATGTATTACTCTTGAGGTGTTTCAGTCAATCACTGGATCATAGATTTAGAGCTAAATGGACATCAGAGACCAAGTCAGGGTCACATCGGTAGCTAAGAATCAGATCAGAATTTGAACTCGGGTCTTTCTGAGTCATTGGACCATTCCAATAAGTCAATTATCATTTATTAAGCAGCTGCTATATACTAAGCAATGGGAAGTCAAATACAAAGAATGAAATATTTTTTTTACTTATAAAGAACTTCCATTCTGATGCAGAAGCTAACATTTTGTCATTTGACCTCCTATAAAAGCTATAATTGGTCCTTTACCTGTAAATTCCTCTTATGTCATTGTGGGGGATGGTTTGCCAGTGCCAGGCTGTGAAAGTTAGTTGGGTAGAAACTTGTGGTGAGAGCATCCAAATGCTTCTCTGATGTCATACAGATCCAAAAGTCATGATGACCTTTACCCAAAGAGAATGTCATGACCTCCAATTAGGATAAGGAGTTGGGATAGAGAATGATTACCAATAATGAAATTTAATTTAACTTTTTAAGGAGAGGATTTAACTTTTCAAGAGGAAACCATCACATTTTTTCTATTACCCTTAAACTTTAATTAAATTCTTGCTAGCATAATGAGTTTGGATAGATTTTTCAGAGCAAAAAAAAAAATGTAGCATGTTTTCTCACCACATGGACTTTCCCAAGATGTTGCAGCTCAAAGCCAATGAACAATGGGGAGCAGAATCTCATTTTATTGCTGTTGGCTCACTGGAGTGGAACCAGGAGGCTTCCTGCCAGGTTCTGCTGGCTAGCACAGTTAGGGTTCATGTGTATCAGTGGCATTTAGTCCTGTAAAACAAATTGCATTTACCCTAAGAAAACAGAGATGAAAGCATTGTGGTGTAATGGAAAGAGAGAAGACCTAGTTTAAATGTTATCTCTGCTTCTTGCTAGTTAGGTGCCCTGGGCCATGACACTTTTCCTTCCTGGGCATCAGCTCCTTCATCTGTAAAATGAATAGTTTGGACCAGATCACAGACAAGGTTTTCCTTCTAGATAGAAGTAAATTCTACATAATTCCAGCTGTTATGTAGTAAAATAAACACCACGATTAGAAAAAGAACCTAATAATAATGCTAATATTAAATAATAGCTAATACTTATATAGTACTTACTATGTGCCAGGTATTGTGCTAATTGTTTTACAAGTATTATCTATCTGATTTTCTCCTTACAAAAACCTTGTGAGTTAGGTGCTATTATTCTTTCCATTTTACAGATGAAGAAACTGAGGCATATAGAGGTGAAGTTACTTACCTGAGATTATATAACCAGTATGTCTGAGGATGGACTTGAACTCAGGTCCTTCAGACTCCAGCCAGTCCTAGCACTCTAATCACTGAGTCATCTAGCTGCCTTTTCATCGAGTTGCATTTCTGCCACTTACTCTTTATACCTCTGTGGGCAAGTCACTTAAACTCTCAGGAGTTGTTTCCTCAGCCATAAAATGAAGGTGTTAGACCAAATCAAGAGTTAGCAAACTAAGGCCCACAGGCCAAATCCATTTCATGCAGTCCATGGGCTAAAAAAAAATTTTTTTTTTAATTTTAATACAAATTTCTAGGAACTGAAGTCAAGCTCATTGCTCTATATTTTGTAAATTGAATTCTTTCCTTTAAAAAAAATCAGGAAAATATTTGCTTTTCTCTAATCCTATGTGCACTCCTTCTAGTCGCTGACTTCTCAAAGAGCACTGTATATTACTTGGTAATCATATCCACCATATCTTTTGATTCTCAAAAATGCAGCCCATTTGGGTTTGGTAGTTTGAACTAATTAAAGGTAACTAGGTTCCCTCTTCCTTTCACCCTATTTATTTGGAAGTATCAGGCTCTCAGTAGACCTCTGTGTCCTTTCCAGTTGAAACATCCTTCCCCTTGGTTGAGAAATATTAAAATGGATATATGATCTCAGTGATTTCGGAGTTTCCCTCCAATGATGCATATCGCAACCCATAAGCCATTGTGTAACTGTTCTCCATATTCTGCCATGAGTTTGCCACTGGGAACCCACTGTTCCAGAGACCTTCTTCACTTATCATAAAAAAGACACAAAATAAGAGGCGCACAGTTCTGTCATGTTTCCATTATCTATTAGCATCATCTCAACCTCACATAAACAACTGTTCTGTCCCTTCTTTGATCTTTCGCTTTTCTCTAATATAGTTAACCAAACCATTTTTTGCTGCCCTTATCTGCTTTATTATGTTAAGCTCACTTTGAGCTGTAGTACCCCTGACACTATTCTTTTTAAGTAAAGTTGTCATTGATATCTTTTGTTTTTATGCACCAACATTTCCTCTGTATCCCTCCTCTCTCTCTCTCCTAATCATTCCCATATAAGAATTTTTTAAAAAAAGAAGAGAAAAAACCCCCAGTAAAAACATAGAAAAATATCTGGAAAAATGTAGTATCTCCACTACTGGATCTCCAGTCTTGGCAAACTAATAAGGGGAAGGTATACTGACACCATTTTTGTGGAATCATTCCCACTACTATATGAAATAAATTATCTGCTTATTTTTAAAATTTTTATTTTATTTTGAATATTTTCCCATAGTTACATATTTCATGTTCTTTCCCTCTCCCCCAAATTTGTCTCATTGAAATCCAAATGGATATAAAAAAGAACAAGTCAGTTCAGTACTTGGATTTTTTCAGATTGAAATCTCAGGTTTAAGCCAGAGGCACAAAACTGATGTTTGAAATGGAGATCTATACCTGGACTTCCCTAGAAGCTCCCAAAACATCACATACGGATTGTGATGAAGGTGACTGCTTAACTTAATCTGCCTTCCCCAAACTTTCACCTTTTGTGATGATGCCATAGACTATACTATTGTGTTGATGTGGTCAAAGACTGCCCATAGCACCTTTCTCTTTCTCATCTATGCCAGTAAAGCTATGGATCTGAACACAGTTCCCTTTCCAAGGACACTTCCCCAGACCTGACGACTCTTGCTTAATGAGAGGGTGTTGGTTGAAGGTCTTTACCAATTTCATGAAATATATTGGTTCCAATGTCCTTTTATTATTCTGTGCCCATTCTAGTTCACTGTGAGAATAGAGCTTATGGAAAGAAAGCACATAGTCAGACCTCCTGCCCTAAATCAAAAGACTTTCCAGTAAATGCTATGGTGATATGTCTTCCCTTTTTATGCCATTTGAACAATAGATAGTGCACTCTTATGTTGCTTAGGTGGCTTTTAACAATCCTCAGCAGTTCTTTAGAAGACTAGGTGAGGGCAAAAAATCTCGAGTAGAAACCATAGTTTATATAGAAGAATGAGTCCTGGATAAGTGAACTGAGTTATAATAAAATACCTTAGGAGGTTACAGGGAATGCCATCTTGATGGCAGGAGATGCAGTACTAGAGTGCTTTTTATAGGTTGGAATGGGACTAGTATGCTGTGGAAAAGGGAATCTTCTCTATAAAGAGCTGTGGAATACTGTAATCCCCAAATGTAAGATAAACAGGGGATCCAAATTAAAAGTGATATAGCAGCTGTGAAGTTGGAATATTTCCTTTATGAACAATGGCCTTGACTTTGATGAAATGTGAGCATCAATTCCACTACCACCATTGTACTCCTGGGAGAGAGGATTGCTTGTAACAAAATCAAATGCTATCACTACCTGGGAATATGGGGGGATTGGCAGGAATTGCAATAAACTACCAGCTGTCCCACTGGGTCTTTGGCTCAAGCATAGAAGACTGGACATACTGACAGATTTTGTATCACAGTTGTAGCTATCAAAAGTCTGACAACCATGTGTCAGATTTGGGGGTCTATGTGGTTCAGTGCTGGCTTGACCTAGCAGAGACTGGAAAGCCATGTTGCTACTTATAGACTTGAATGGAAATATATGGACCTACAGAAGATTGTTTCAATCTAGGATATGGGTATTATGCCTGCTTATATGAAGGACATCTGCCCTTTGGTACAGGCATTCTACTTAGGTTGCTGGTATATTAATACTACTAAATTTGATTGAAGTTTGGTGAATATAACTATTGTTTATAAAAGGATTTGTTAAAATGGCTGATCAATCCAACACCTCAGTTTGACTTTAACAGCAGTTCATCTCCTTGCTGATTATAATGTACAAGCAGGTAAGTAAGTATAAACCTCATTTTCCTCATCTCTAAAGTAAGGTCTTTGAATTGGATGGTCTCCAAGAGTTTTCCAAGGTTTAAATCTACATTCTATGATCTCTTACCCTATGTAACAATAGAGATTAGGGAAACAGATTCTCCAGGTGATTAATTGTGACTTTTATCACTATTTTGTATTAGAAGGCTCTGTTGGTTTCTTTCAGATTTACAAAAGGTGTTTTTGGGTACCCTCTACAATTTTCTCCCAATATGAAATTTAGGGTCAGTTACAAAAATCAATCTGTACTTGTGATGGTTTACATTTTGCAAAGTCCTTTACTTACTTTACTTCATTTGGTCCTCACAATAATCTGTTGAGGTAGGTGCCATTATTATCTCCACTTTCCAGATGAGAAAACTGAAATCATAGAAGACGAAGAGATTTAAGCCAACATCATCCAGCCAGTAATTTCCCGCTTTGGAATATAAAATCAGGTCTTTCTGACTCCAAGTGTGGTGTTCTATTCACTAGGCTGCCATAATAGGATGAATATTCATAGTACTTTGTAAATATTCAGTACAGATATTTTATGAAAATGGGAGTTGCCCACTGAAGTATAGTCTCCATCTTGTATAAGTTGGTATGATTTCTTTTCTGGCCTACTGTAACTCTAAGGACTATATTTCTATGTCTAAAATCATCTCTCTATTTTGGCAAATAGCTGCCAGAGGCTCAAGATATAAAGGATTGTTTGAACCAATTTGACTGGCCAAATGGGATCCTCAAAGTAGATCAGCATATCATTGAGATGAACTATCATATATATATATATATAGACATTTCGTCCTATACAGTTTGTTACTGTTCCCTCTTTGTAAACTTTTTCTAGTTACTCTGTTGGTAATAACAATTTTTAATATTTTCCAATATCTTCTTTTCTTCTAGGGATACAAATCGATTGAACTTATTGGGTCCCTTAAAGAAAAGATCCCTACTCCCCCACTCTCTTAATTACCTTATGGTGATTCTCTTGAGTTCTGTGTTTGGGCAGCAAACTCTCTTTTTTAATCTGGTTTTTTTCTTTATGAATGCTTGGAAGTCCTCAATTTTATTGAATGACCATACTTTCCCCTGCAAAAATATAGTCAGTTTTGCTGAATAGTTGATTCTTGGTTGTAGACCTAGTTCTCTTGCTTTCCAGAATATTATGTTCCATGCCTTTCTGGTCCTTCATTGTAGATGCAGCCAGATCCTGTATTATCCTAACTGTGGTTCCCTGATATCTGAATGACTTCTTTTTAGCAGCTTGTAATATTTTTCCTTGGTCTGGTAGTTTTTTTAATTTGGCTATAATATTCCTGGAAGTTGTCAGTTGTGGATTAAATGTAGGAGGTGATCTGTGGATTCTTTCAATTTCTACTTTTCCCTCTTGTTCGAGAATGTCAGGGCAGTTGTCTTTAATAATTTCTTGTAGGATGATATCTAAACCTTTTCTTTTGTCATGATGTTCTGGTAAACCAATAATTCTTAAATTCTTCTAGTCTCTTTTAGCTCTGTTCTCCAGATCTTTGGTTGAATCAATGAAATGTTTCATATTCTCCTCAAATTTTTCATTTTTTAAATTTTGTTTTATATATTCTTGCTGCCTTGTGAAGCCATTTGCTTCTAGTTGTCGAGTTATATGTATGTATGTATAAATATTTACAAAACTAAAGGGGAAAAAAAGAAGGTAAAAATATTAAGAAAAATGGGAAAACAAACAAAATGGAGTAAATTTATATTCCTTAAAGAAGTGCGTGGGGCCAACAGAGAAAAATAACAATACACTGGAAAGGTAAAGAGGTTGGAGAGAGGAAATATTTAATACTTAAGTGCATTGAAATCAACTTAAAGAGGGAAGAACAACCAGATCCATTGAGACAGAGAATTGATTTGCACCTTATAGAGAAGTAGAAGGGTAACAAAAGGACTAGTGGGGAGGGAAGTAACAGTAGGAAGGGAGAGGGTGGGGGGTAGCTTAAAAATATCCTAAAGAAGTATACGAAGGGAATAAGAAGGGAGAGGGGAGAAAGGGAAGTACAATAAGGGAGGGGATTAGGGGAACTGATTAAAAACAAAACACTGGTTTAGAAGGAAATAGTGAAAGAGATGAACTATCACATTCTAGTTTAGCCTATCTTGAAACATTAAACTTAGGAACCACTAAAAGACTATAGGGACTTTACACAAACCTAATGGACCTACCCAACCTTCAAGTATGGAAGATAATCTTCTAATTGTCACCCTTTCTATATCTAAGCCACATTATATCTCCACTTAAGTGATTATTACCACTGTTGGCTACTGGTCCAAAAATCTGGGTATCAAAGGGTTAGGGAATACTGGTCTCATTTTACAAATGAGAGATTGAGGCATCTTCACATAGGTCACATGATGTCAGAGTTGGGATTCTAATACAAGTCATTCGATTCTAAATTGAGTCTTCTTTCAATTCTGCCATGTTGCCTCCTGGGTAGTTGATGTCAAATACTTTTTGAGTGTGAAAGAAGCTGGCTTTTTTTTACCATGTTCCTTTTTGCCCCTGCATGAGCTACAGATTTTCTAGTTAGCGATATTAGCTACTACAAGGTTGTCAAAAGTCTCCTTAAGCTACCAGAGGAACCCCTCAATGTTGTCTAATAGGGATGGGTTGGTGGCATAAAAAGACAAGATAGAGGGATGGGCCAGGAGCAAAGAGTCATGAAGATCCAACTTAAAATCTTCCCTCAGACACTAGCTGGGTTACTTTAAGCAAGTCACTTAATCTCATTTGCTTCTTTTCTTACCTGTAAAATGGAGATAATAATACCATCTACCTCCCAGGGCTTTTGTGAGGATCAAATGAGATAATATTTGTAAAGTATTTAGCCCAGTTCCTGGCACATGGTAATAAATTCGTCGTCGTCGTCGTCGTCGTCGTCGTCGTCGTCGTCGTCGTCGTCGTCGTCTTCTTCTTCTTCTTCTTCTTCTTCTTCTTCTTCTTCT